>NW_015645567.1:1311406-1332005 GCF_001515625.1 Sinocyclocheilus rhinocerous | reverse complement strand
ACGGAAGCAGTTCCGGGCGGATGACGTATGAGGTCGGCTTTGTGCATGCACCACTCAGAAGTGAAGCACGCAGAAGAGAAGGGGCGAGATCAAAACAAAACAACTGTCACTTATTAGAAGTACAAAACGAGGATTTGTAAAGAAGAATGTCGGAGGATTTCGATATCATCCAAGAGGAGACTGGTTTTACTTTGCTAAAGTAAGGAAACTTTGCTTCCTTTGCTCCTGTTAACAAACGTTGGTTTTCACGAGACTCACCGGCGCATGCGCAACGCTGACCTCATACGTCATTAGCCCGGAGCTGCTTCCGTGTACAACTGTTGGGAGCAAGCTACATTAAAGTGATTGTTTTGAATATGGATATTTTCCTTACAAAAACGCATCGATTCGCTACAGGAGGCCTTTGTTCACCCCCCAGAGCCGTGTGAGACACTTTTTTTTCTTTTTTTTTTTTAATGGATGGGTGCTTTTTATTTAACTTTTTTTTTGGACTGATGCATGCAACACCCGCTGAGTGGCATTAAACAGCTTGAAAGATCAAAGACAATTTTGAATATAACTCCGACTGGATTTGTCTGAAAGAAGAAAGTCATATACACTTAGGATGACTTGAGGGTGAGTAATTTATGGGCTAATTTTCATTTTTGGGTGAACTAACCTTTTAAAGCCGTTTAGATGCTCTTAAGAAATAGCAGACCTGTTTTTAGGTTTATAATTTTTAAAGAAACATCGATTTAGGCCATGTTCACAGTGCAGCTAAAGACAGTTGTCAGTGCTTCAAACCAGTGTATCTTATTATAAAAGTATTATTTATATACCAATAGTTTATTATTAGTATTTCAAATAAGCTTTTATGTTTTCAGTTTTTTTTCTTCTAGTAATTTTATGTGCTTTTCTCACTCTTTTTCATTTTTTTTTATTTCCAGTTAGTATTTTTAGTGCACCAAACATTTCTAATTTTCATAAAGTTTTTCATCTAATATTTATTTCAGCTTTTATTTCAATTAACCAAATGTGTTTTTTTTAAATAGCTTTATTTAATGATAACCCTGCTTTAAACCAAACAACTTTTTGACAATTTAATACGGTTTTTAATTTCTAGTATTTATGGTGCACTTAAGAGTTTCCTTGTTAAAAATTTGAGCATTGACTAAAGGCTGTTTTGAGAGACTGCGTGGATGTAATCATGCTGTTTTTTCTTTAATGTCAATGCTCTTCCTTTCAGAAATTATTCTGATCTCCACAAAGATGATGAACAGATCAGGTATGGGTAGGGTTTTAACTGCAGTGCACTGAGTCTGTTTTCACAGGTGCTTTCATGTTGTGGTGGGACTGTATCATTTCCGGCACGCTAATGTGGGTGTGTGAATATTTGTGTCTCATATTTGTGAATATTTTTTGTCTCCGTTTTCTTCAGCGGAATTAAACAATGGCTTGAAAAAGGAAGTGTCCAGCAAAGATGTAGCAAGAATCTGGGTCAATGATGACATGAAAATGCGGAGCTTCTCACCTGTAAATGTAAGCTTATTTATTTGTATTTAAATGTGATGAGATATTCACTGAGGACTTTAGCTGTCATTTAAATTTTTTGGATTGTTTTTTATTTATTTGAATGTAGAAATTGCCAGGAATGAAGGAGGAAGAGGAACCAGAGGAAGAGGAAGAGGAGGAGCTGGGTCATGCGGAGACATATGCGGAATACATGCCGATGAAACGTATGTATAATCATGTTATCAGAGTGCTTAATTTAAGGGTTGTGCACAGCCAGTAATTTCATAGCTGTACATTAGATGTAAAAATACAGAATTATTATTAATATTAGTGCCAACTAAGCAGTTGTTTTCACTCTGTTTTTGGCAAGTTTGTAAAGTTGATCTTATCTCGTCTCTCAGTGAGAATTGGACTGCGGCACCCTGATCCTGTGGTGGAGACCAGCTCTCTGTCAAGTGTCAACCCGCCAGATGTGTGGTACAGACTTTCCATTCCAGAGGAGATTATAGATAGAGGCTGGTTATCTGCCCTACAGCTTGAGGCCATCACGTATGCTGCTCAGGTTTGGGCCTCTTTATATATTCTAACCTTTAAAATGATATTACCACTTAGGAATCAGATTAGTTCATTTATGCAAGTCAAATCATAACATACTATAATTTCTAAAATGGTGTACTGCAGTATTTCAGACCTGTCTCTTTCAATCGTGTCTCTTTGTACAGCAACATGAGACATTCCTACCAAATGGAGACAGAGCAGCGTACTTGATTGGAGACGGGGCCGGCGTTGGAAAGGGTAGAACTATTGCTGGAATCATATATGAAAATTATCTTCTTGGGAGGAAAAGATCCCTCTGGTAATCTCCTGTTTTCTTCCTTTTCAAAGCTGCTTTTTGGTGTGTAAATTGTACCATTATTCATGCCTTTTTTTCCACCACTGGTCTGTACAGGTTTAGTGTCTCAAATGACTTGAAATACGATGCAGAGAGGGACTTGAGAGACATCGGAGCAAAGAACATTCAGGTCTATTCGCTAAACAAGGTACATTAAGTGCTTCTTAGCCAACATGCGAGATGTTTGTGTATTTCGAGTAGAAAATAAAATTTTCTACATTTTCTCTCTTTCAGTTCAAATATGGAAAGATCTCATCGAAACACAATGGGAGTGTGAAAAAAGGTGTGATCTTTGCCACATACTCATCCTTGATTGGAGAGAGCCAGTCTGGGGGAAAGTACAAGACGAGATTCAAACAGTTACTACACTGGTGTGGAGATGACTTTGATGGTGTTGTATCCTTTCAAGTTAAAAGGAAGTAGTAGGAAGAAAGAAAGTCTGATATTGTCAATTTTATAACAAAATTCATACAATAAATGACGTTTTGACGCTCTTTGATGTGGCATTTCACCACTCAGTTCAAGAGGCAGTGTTTCAACTGTGAAAAGACATCAATAAAACAGGTTGTAAACAATGTCATGTAACATTACGTTAAGCCTAGGAAAAACATTCAATGTCCGCAGCTTGTTAGCTTAGAAAAAAAGTGACTCTATAGAGGAGCATTTTGCAAAATATACGCACTAAACTTTTCTTTTTAACTTAAACCTGTTGTCTTAATTACTTTATGACACGTAACTTATATTTAATGTGTTTGTCAATGAATCTCTCATGAAAACAAGTTATTACAGCCACCGTTTATATGTTTATATTTCGGGAGCAAGTTAATATGTCAAAAAGTTAATAAAAATGGCTTTATGGGCAATTTAAATGTTTATATACAACTATTTGGGTTGTATTTGTTGATTTATTAGACAGATGTTATTAATTGATTTTAAAAGAAAACATTTATTTTGGTTTATGGATTTGCAGACTAAATTAAAAGTTTAATTTAGGTTTTGGTTAAAAAAATCAAAAACCTTTCAGTTCGTCACTAGTTGAAAAAAACCCCCCAGAAGTCGATAAATTCACGATTCTCATTTCCACAATTTTGGCACTACATCAATCTGACATCCCTAGAAGAACATTCTGTGCTCTAGAGTGGAAAAACAAGCATGTTTCATTGCATATTGACTGAACCGCAGTAAAGCGCTTAACATGGTGTGATTGTATTCAGCTCTCTAGTAACTATGGTGATTGATTCCCTTGACTGAGTATCTCAGATCATATTTGATGAGTGTCACAAAGCCAAAAATGTTTGCCCTATTGGGTCATCCAAGCCCACAAAGACCGGGCTAGCGGTTTTAGAGCTGCAGAACAAGCTGCCAAAAGCTCGGGTTGTGTACGCAAGTGCTACAGGTATGTGACTGTGGATGTTGTATTTTGGCCAACATGGATGCATTCATGTTTCTTTTCAAATGCATTTATTTCAGTATTTTGCTACTTATACATCTTTTGTTTGATTTTGTGTAGGAGCATCCGAGCCCCGCAATATGGCCTACATGAATCGCCTTGGGATCTGGGGGGAAGGAACTCCTTTTAAGGAATTTACTAATTTTATCCAAGCTGTTGAAAGAAGGTGAGTCGATCATATAAGAGTTTGTGTCCATATGACATTGCTTTTTTTTTGTACCAGCATGCATCCTCTCAATATTGAATGCAACCCTTTTTTTGGTTGGCTTATTTTAGAGGTGTTGGTGCCATGGAGATTGTTGCCATGGATATGAAGCTGAGAGGAATGTACATTGCTCGACAGCTGAGCTTCACAGGCGTGACGTTTAAAATCGAAGAAGTTCCCTTAACGCTGGACTACATCAAGATGTACAACAAATCAGTTCGCTTGGTGCGTAAAATGCCAAAACTAAAACTGAACTGTTTTTTTGCCATTAGTATGTGTGATATTTAGAATCATTTAAATGATCATAGTCATTTATTTTGCAAACCTGCAGTGGGTAAGAGCAAGAGAGAAGTTCCAGCAAGCCGCTAACCTGATGGATGCAGAACAACGGATGAAAAAGTCCATGTGGGGTCAGTTCTGGTCCGCTCACCAGAGGTTCTTCAAGTACCTGTGCATTGCTTCCAAGGTTCGGAGAGTGGTGCAGCTGGCCAGAGAGGAGGTTAAAAATGGAAAGGTTAGATTGGACGTTCTCTTATTACAAAAAAAGCTTCCAGAAAGAAAGAATTGCAGTGATTTTGGTTGTGCTGATCTGTAACCTTCTCTGTAGTGTGTGGTGATTGGTCTTCAATCAACTGGAGAGGCTCGAACCCTTGAGGCCTTGGAGGAGGGAGGAGGCGAGCTCAATGACTTTGTCTCCACTGCAAAGTGAGTGTAATACATTTGCAGGAAATAGTTTTTATATTTTGAAAATTTTGTCCTAAAATGAAAATTTGTTGAAAATGTGCTCTCCCTCTGGCCATCCAAGATTTAGATGAGTTTGTTTGTTCATCTGAACGGATTTGGAGAAATTACAGCAAAAATTCACTGCAGAGCATCCATTGGTGAGCAAGTGGTGTAGTGCTAAATTTCTCCAAATCTGAACAAACTCAAACAAACTCATCATGGATGGCCTGAGGGCGAGTACATTTTCATTTTTAGGTGAACTATTCCTTAAAGAGAAATAATTCCTTTATAAATGCTTTAGTCTGTAGCAGATTATAATAATAGACAAAGTATCATTTTCAATGTTTTTTAACTGAAAATATCTATGCATGATTTTTTTTAAAGGGGTGTACTGCAGTCCCTGGTGGAGAAGCATTTTCCTGCACCAGACAGACAAAAACTCTTCAGTCTTTTAGGCATTGACCTAAGTGTGAAGGAAACACCTTCACCTTCAGAAACCTCCACTGAGCAGAAAGGCAAAAAGCGAAGAGGTACTGTTCACATGCACATGAAAACCACAATAGCGATGCCTTGTTATATTTAGCAGCAGTTTCTACCCTGAAACTATGAGCACATTTCAGTGGAGGAAGTAAAACCACTCTTGGGTTACTCAAATTGAAAATGAAGGCGAGTAATGACAGTTGGTGACTTGTGTTTCCAGGTCCAGAAACAAAGAAGCAAGTCAAGAAGGCTCGTAAATCTGGTGGTCTGTCTGGTACCAGCTCAGATGAGAGCAACTCTGACGATTCAGACAAAGATGTGGAAAGCGACGACAGCTTTAATTCGGTCAGCTCAGGGGAGGAGGATGAAGATGACTTCAACCCCTTTAAGGATGATTCCAGTGAGGATGAGGAAGATGGTGAGAATCTGTAGTAGTTGTTAACATTTGTAAATTATTGCACCCAAGATAGTCAAGCCTCATTTATGTAGCACTTTATACAGTGGACCCTTTTCACAGACTGCGATGACACAAAGTTATTAACATTGTAAATTATAACACTACACTTTGTTATATTACCTTAGCTTTAAATTACAGAAAACTAGTTAACTCTTCTGCACAAGTGTTTGTAATACAACAGCTGAGGGACCGATGGCAAATTTGATATCTTCATCTCTTCTGATCAATGTAATCAATCTCTCCATATTTTTCTCGTCTTTTGTAAAGTCTTAAACATTATTGTGGATTTTTTTTCTCCCCCCACATTGGGGCAAATGGGAATTAAAACATTTTATTTGTTGTAATTTCCATTCACCTCTAGAAGTTTACCCAGCTATGACGGCTTGCACTTCTGAGAACCGTGGAAATGAAAAAAGGGTCCATACAGATTGTTTCAAAGCAGTTTCACGTAAATAACCAGAACATTGTTAATGTTGCAGCTGAAAAGCAGCTCAACAGAAGACGATACTGTCATTATTTAATCAGCGTTGATTCAGTTCTGTTCAATAACTGTCAATGGTGCAAAGTTCAACAGATATAAAATGAATCCAGTTTAGCAATAAGCAGCTCTACAGAAGACAATAGTGTCATTTATTCAGCTTAATTCAGTTCAGTGTTGATACCATAATTAGAAATATTCAAATGCTGCCTATTGTTTGAAACTTAGATCCGTGGCTCATCAGAAAAGACACTAAAAAGAGCAAAGACAAGAGGAACAAGAAGAAGAAGAAGAAAAAGAGCATTGATCCAGACTCTATTCAAAGTGCCTTGTTAGCCTCCGGGCTTGGAACAACCAGACCCACTTTTACAACCCCCACCATCAAACCTTCAAACAACACGGTTGCTGTAGGTATGTGACCAGTGAGCTCTTCACAATGTTTCTAGATGTTTATCACAGATAATTGCAGCTGAAAGTTGTTGATTAAAGCAGTATAATGAAGAAGGTCATTGTCCAGTGAATAATAATACCAATAGTCATACTAAATACTTGTTCTTAAGCCAAAAGTGAGCCAGAGGAGAGCAGCTGTGTGACCAGTCAGGATGCTGTTGAAGATGCCCAGCGGATGAAGAGGGACCTGCTGGAGCAACTGGAGCAGCTGGCAGAGAATCTGCCGCCTAATACGCTCGATGAACTCATTGATGAGCTGGGAGGCCCTGATATTGTTGCAGAGGTTGGTCTGTTTGTAGAGATTATTTTTTAGGGCCGTCAGTTATTGTGTGTACACTGTATTTAATTAAAACAGTGCCATTTTTAATGTGCATGTCTTATGCAATGCAGATGACTGGCCGCAAGGGCAGGGTAGTCAGCAATGATGATGGCACCATTTCCTACGAGTCTCGATCAGAGCTTGACGTTCCAGTTGAAATCTTAAACCTCACGGAGAAGCAGAGGTTCATGGATGGTGATAAGGTATGCTGTTTTGGTTTTACCCACATCTGTGTAATGTTTTGATATTATGAACAGCGTTTAAACAGTTTTGTGTTCACCTTTGTAGAACATTGCAATTATCTCAGAGGCTGCCAGCTCTGGGATTTCACTTCAAGCCGACCGCAGAGTGAAGAACCAGAGGAGGAGGGTGCACATGACATTAGAGCTGCCCTGGAGTGCTGACAGAGCTATTCAGCAGTTTGGTGGGTACATAGTATTTTTTTATTTATTGTATCTTCATTATTATATATTTGTATGTGTATAATACTATAAAAAGTATATTTAGTTCTAAATATTTTGAGTTAAATTAATAGTCTAATTTTATTCATTTATTTGTGTTCTCAGTTCACTAACTCTTTGGATTCTTTGCAAACAGGTCGAACACACCGATCCAACCAGGTCACAGCACCTGAGTATGTGTTTCTCATCTCTGAACTTGCTGGAGAGCAACGATTCGCTTCGATTGTTGCCAAACGACTAGAAAGCCTGGTAAGTCTCTCATGCACATGCTGCATGCTAATGGGGGTCAGTTTTAATTTTGTAAGCCTAATTGTGTTTGTTTTTCTCAAATAGGGGGCGTTAACGCATGGAGACAGAAGGGCCACAGAGACGAGAGATCTCAGCCGATTTAACTTTGACAACAAAGTAAGATTAGATTACACACACCGTCAGTATTAAATAGGGTTGTTGCTAGACAATGTGCTGATGTCTTTTTCTCATCTACAGTACGGCAGAAACGCTCTGGAAATAGTTATGAAGTCTATTGTCAGTCTGGACTCTCCGTTAGTGTCTCCACCTGCTGACTTTGACGGGGATTTCTTTAAAGGTACAGTTGATTGTTTTTAATAATAGGAAAAGTGTCACTTGAAAACCAAAAAATGTAACGGTCTTAATGCTTTGAATTTTCTTTTTTTTTCAGAAATCCGCAATGGTTTAATTGGAGTGGGGCTGATAAATGTGGAGGATAGATCTGGTGTTCTCTTACTGGAAAAAGGTGAGCGATTTTCAATCAATTTTATTCTCAGCTTTTCTTTTCACATAATAATGTTCAGGGTACCTGCTGGTTTTTGAGAAGTCTTCAAATTTCTTAAATTCAGTTTGATCAAATTTAAGGCCATAGGAAGTCTTAAAGGATTAGTTCACTTCCAGAATAAAAATTTCCTGATCATTTACTCACCCCCATGTCATCCAAGATGTTCATGTCTTTCTGTCTTCAGTCGCAAAGAAATTAAGGTTTTTGCGGAAAACATTCCAGGATTTTTCTCCATATAATGGACTTCAATGGGTTGAGGGTCCAAATTGCAGTTTCAGTGCAGCTTCAAATGGCTCTACACGATCTCAGCTGAGGAATAAGGGTCTTATCTAGCAAAACGATCTGTCATTTTCTAAAAAAAAATGAAAATGTATATACTTTTTAACCACAAATGCACGTCTCCAGTAATCGGGCACTGTTTGACAGGCTTTTAAGTGTGCGTGCGCTTCAGGTGTACACGCTGAGAAAAAGCGTGTCACAACGAAATGTTTAAATGAAAAGTTTAACCGGCAAGGTTTTAAAGCACATGCAAATAATGTACTTTTGTGATTGTGAATAAGTTCAGTGTCCCGTGAGTGGAACTCTTCTGCTGAGTTAACATTTGATGTGAATGTATGTCACGTTGTACAGTATATTGAGACGGAGACACCAGAACTGCAACTGATAGAATGTGCGCTGTAGCACGATACTACGATATTTCTTTAAAAGCAGATCGTGGAGACATTTTAATTATCCACGATCATAAATCGTGTTATCGCACATCCCTAGGTATAACAAAAGGTTTAATTATCATTTTAAGGTCTAATTTTGGCCTAATGTGATTATTAAACTTCAAAAAGTGATGAATGGCTGCCCTGTCACAGGAAGGAAAGACTAAATACACATTAATTCATTATACAGGTTTTACTAGAATTGGCTCAATACATTATAAACATTGGTGTTGTATGAGCAAATTCTAATATCAGTTGATCTCTAATTCACAAGTATTTATGTATTAGTACATAATGTTTCAAAATATATGAAAATATTGAGTAAAACATGTCAAGTATTTTAAACTTTCAATTGAATATGTGCCCCAGCCTATTTGCCAAATGTTTTAATTTTCTCATGCCACATAACTTTTTTTTAAAATTTTTTTTTTTTTATAGACTACAACAACATTGGGAAGTTCTTGAACAGAATTCTTGGTATGGAGGTCCATCAACAAAATGCTCTCTTTCAGTATTTCTCCGACACTTTGAACGCTGTCATTCAAAAGTGAAGAAAGTTGATGTAAAGAAATTCTTGACACCAGGATATTCCACCTCAGGGCATGTGGAGCTCTATACAGTATGTATATCCATACTGAGAAAATAAAATCGGTGTCCATGTTTATGAGCACCATTGTGATTTACATTATTAGTGTTAATGTCATAATTGGTTAATGGCTAAAAAGAAGTTGTTTCTGTGTGTTCAGGTGAGTGTGGAACGGGGAATGTCATGGGAGGATGCCACCCACGTCTGGGCCGACCAGAATGGACCGGATGATGGCTTTTACGTACAGGTGAACAAGCTTTTTGTTTCCCCTTTCTGCACTCTACTTCCAATTCATTCAACGACTGAAACTAACAGCATTCTGTTTCATCTCAAGGTGCGGAATAACAAGAAAATCTCCATCCTGGTAAAGGAGGTCAATCCCAGAAAGAGACTCTTTATGGTGTACAGACCAAATATAGGAAAGCAAGTTAAACTGGAGACCTATGCAGACATCAAGAAGAGAAGTAAAAAGGTATTACATTACTGCAGTTTTATTAATGTTTTTGGTTTATCATTGGGGTCAACTTATAAATTTACCAGCCATTAATCTTTTTAATCAGCCGTATATATGTATTTTGCATTAGTTGTCAGTAATTTTATAGACAAACCACACTGGTTATTTAGGGTAAAATATCCAGGTTTTGCCTTTGTTTTCATAATTGCTGAAGGTAATGACTGAAGAATAGTTTGACCAATAGTGTGTAGACATTGTACATAATCTACCAATTGTGCTGTGGATCTACAGAGAACGCTGTAGCAATGCAGTTAATTGTACATATAATGCATGAGTACCTCAGAAAGACCTTCAATATGAAAACAGACAAAACCCAAATATTTTAGGCATTGTAGAAATCCTGACCAGGACATGTCCGGGAAAAAAAGAAGACGTATGGCCACGCTAGTTATTGTGGCATTTGATACAAGCAGCTTGTTCTAGCTAGTCTCAAGGTGAAACGGCACCTTAAAAATATCCCAAAATCAAAACATGCTTTTATGTCAGCTACTTTGAGATTCAGACATTGGCTCAATGTGCTGTGTGAGAGCGGCAGTTTTACTCCAATTACAGACTCCTCTACAGCAATCATGATCACAACATCATAAATTTGATCTTCAAATGTTTTACACCAGCATTGCATTTGCCACGTGACATTCAGGCTTCATAGCTGCATGTCTGAAGTCCTAAAAACGTCTGTATCGCTATAACGAGGGTATGCAGTTTAAACCAATTATGTCAACATTCAGAATCAAAAATTTGCCGTCTCATTTGGTGAATGTTAATTCTAGATCCTGCTGGCATCCTGCACACTCTTTCATGTAATTTCTTCAGCTCGTACAGTCTCTAATTCTTCTCATCTCAAAATAGGTCCTCTCTGATGATGCCAAGCAGCACTGGATTGATCAGTACAACTCCTCGGCTAACGTCTGCTCGCACGCGTACTGGTAGGTGCTTCTTTTAAGTCATTTCAGAAGTGAAAATAGAAACAAACATGCAGTTTCACTTTTGATTTGCACATTGTAAAGTCTGAAAATGTTGTCATGAGGAACACTCTTTTTGACAGGCGAGGGAACTGTAAGAAAGTGTCGGTGGGGCTACAGTGTGAGATCGGCCTGCGGTGCAGGATGTACTACGTCCTCTGTGGCTCCGTCCTCAGTGTGTGGACCAAAGTGGAGGGCGTACTGGCTTCAGTCAGCGGAGCCAACGTGAAGATTCAGATTGTACGTTTGAGAACAGAGGACGGGCAGAGAATTGTTGGTATGTTGTCAAACAGATACAAATAGAGACAAATATATTATTATTGAACAGTAGAGTGTACTTCTCAAAGTAAAAACAAACTTATTAACTATAAAGAATTGGCCATTTTTTTCCCCTCCATGTTATAATTTTAGTTGTAAACCACTGTTGTGCAGCACTGTTTGCCAAAAAAAGGACTTTTTCATTTTCATTTGATTTAAAATTTTAAAGGATTAATTAAATTGTTAATGTTTTATGCCTTCATTTGATTACAACCATTTAAATAATACATTTGTATTTGTATTAAATCATAAATCCAGAAAAATGAAAATGCACAACAGTTTTTTTTCCAGAATGTTAAAGTTTTAAAGTTTCAGTTGATTTGGACATGCTTTTTGTGATTATTAAAATTTAACTAAAAAACTTATTAACTATAAAGAATTGGCCATTTTTTTCCCCTCCATGTTATAATTTTAGTTGTAAACCACTGTTGTGCAGCACTGTTTGCCAAAAAAAGGACTTTTTCATTTTCATTTGATTTAAAATTTTAAAGGATTAATTAAATTGTTAATGTTTTATGCCTTCATTTGATTACAACCATTTAAATAATACATTTGTATTTGTATTAAATCATAAATCCAGAAAAATGAAAATGCACAACAGTTTTTTTCCAGAATGTTAAAGTTTTAAAGTTTCAGTTGATTTGGACATGCTTTTTGTGATTTATTAAAATTTAACTAAACCATTAAAATGGAATCCAGATGAATTAAAACTGAAGACCGAGAACTTTGGAAAAATAAAACGGAATTAAAAAATAACTTGAATCCATATGGATATAATAAATTGCAGAAACTCGTTTTCTTTTTTCTTCTCAGGTCTGATCATTCCTGCCAACTGCGTGTCGCCCCTGATCAACATCCTGTCGTCATCGGATCAGTCTCAGCAGCTGGCTGTGCAGCAGCAGCAAATGTGGCAGCAACTCCATCCGCAGAGCATCAGCCACACCGTCAACACATAGCGTGACACGAACACCCCTCACTTTCGGGCAGATGCAGGCATCGTAAGCCAGCCAGCCACCCTTCCTCTCCCGGCACGCCGTGAGGAAGACAGTGCTTGTGTCGTATTTAATATTTCAGGGTTCGTGTCCAAAGAGGACTCATTGCCAAAGCAGCTAAAGAATCAGAGCTCTGTGCGTCAGGAAACAGCACTGAGAGGGGAGAAACTGGACGATATTTGGTCAGTCTGTTGCCTTTTCACAACCTCCAGTCTGCTAAATCATGGCCTGTGCTTTCCATCGACATGAGTGGCTTTATGAAGTCACATACACTACTTTGTACACAGGACAGCGCTCAGGGTTACTCACAATCTATTTTCTTTTCCATTTCTATTTTTTCGTCTCGCACGGCCTCCATCTGTCCCCACCTTCAGCCTTCTGACCCAGCATGTCTTGGGCATGACGCTGCTTGTTTACCACTTAATACAGAACCTGATTTAAAAGCAGGAATGCGCTGGCTTAACGATGGGTGTAAGAGGTGCAAACCCAACCCTAAAGACTTTATCGAGACGTTGCATGGTTTGACGAACCCTTTGGATTTTTAGTTTACGGAAGCGGGTCAGCAGGTTTTCACTGCTTTCCAGCGTTTCAGTTTGAGTGTGATTTGTAAACTGGAGTGTCCTCTACAAAAGGCCACATCAATCAATACTTTTGCTCAATTTTTCTATTTCTTGCTTTTAATAATTTGCCGTCACTCTTGTTATTGGGGACAAAGAGCTCCCGAACCTCATTTCTGCTGTAAATGCTGGACTTTGACACACGCTCGGTCTCTCTACTATATCTCGATGTATAGTTGCATATCTCAAATGTCATGTTTTTGCTGAATTGTAGATTGTCATTCATCCTTGCACGAGTTGCACTACTGATGGATCTGTTGTACAAAGAATCTATGGAAAAATTTAACTGACTGCAAGATCTCTACTCTTGCATTTGACCAATAAATCTTGTGGATTACCTGGATTTCAAAATGTCTTCACTTCAAGGAACCACTTTTTTCTATTCATAATGTGTATTTAACTTTATTTTTCAGCGTGGTACGGTTTGAACAAGAAGGAAACTGTAGTAGGTACACCTGAAGTCTTTTATTTTCAGTATTTGGTGCATTTCGAAGTAAAAGTATAAATAATTCTCAAAGTCGGATGAGTTTCATAAAATAACATTTATTTCAGTGTACAGATTATTTCAGTATAAATTATGTACAAAGCTTTAAAATAATAATCCACCTTAAATCTAATTAAACATGATTTGTTCTCGACTCAACTCTTTTGGAATCTTATCATCTTAGCTTGATTTAAATATTTAGTTCCAAAATTGCAAATGTTACATCTTGGAAAAATTTAAATAAAAAAATGAATCCGATTATGTTTCATTGCAAAAAAAATATTTTTCTTTTTCTTTCCAACTTTTTTTTTTTTTTTGAAGTAAAAGTGTATTTTTCTAAAAAGAAAAGAAAAAAACCTTACAAGTAAAATCTATTAAAAAGATTTAAATCCTCGTGATAACTAGCAGTATTTATTTTTTTTAATTAATGATTTTGTAACTTCTCCAGTTGTCACTGTGATGATGGACAACGCTGGTTATTTTTTTTTATTAATTCGGTGTTAATTGTCTGAGTTCTTTGTGATGATGATGGACAGCAGTGTGGGTGTCATGAGGAGTGACGCGGCCATATTTGCCGGTGCTCCGCTGTAAACAAAAAGTGTCTGTGAGACGGACGCTCCGCTGATTTTAGGGACAATTTTATTTCTCTCATTTATTATCTCTTCAGGTATGTCTTACAAACCCAATCTCCACCAACACCTTCCGGGAACTTCTGGGAACCAAGGTATGCCGAAAAAGCGTGGAAAACTCTTCGTCTTGAGTGCATTTGGTCGAATGCAAGAATTAGCGTGAGAAAGAATACCTGGGGAAAAGCCGTGTGTAGTTTTTGTCCAGTCTGATCGCTACAGGGTCAGATCCTTCACATCCGCCATTATTACTAGTGCAAAAAACGCATTCCTCGCCTTCGCTAGGGCTAAATATCGGCGTGAGGTACATGTTCGGGTTCTTCCCGAAGGGTCCGCGTCGCGCCGTGGCCGGATGGGTTTGCGTGGAGGCCGCTAGATTGTGATAAAAATGAATCCTTTTAGCGGCTAAGATCAAGCCCGTGCCGTTTCCTCCATGATTGTCTCTCGGGCTGTTGATTGATCGGATTCAGACGTGCAGTTTTTTTATTGCTCTTTGGGGACACCTAGTGGCCGATGGTGGTATTGCATAGAACGAAGGCCGGGGCTAGTTGTCACAATGGTTATATCACAGTTACTGCGAGGCTTTGAGACAAAAGATCAGTTACACAAATGCACGTCTATCTTGAAATAATGTCATATGTGTTTATGTAAATTATAAGTTGTTGTTTCGTACAGTTAATGATGTGTTTTGTTGTTTTAACAAGGAAACATTCCCTCTCCATCTTCCATGGTAACAATACATTCATACAAGCCGATGCTAAATGACTTTGGGCCGCCTTCGTTGGGATTCCTACAGGTAGGTTTCATGTTCCTATAACACTAAAACAAAAAATTGTTACTTGAAATTAAATATAAAAATACCTTAAACATATTTTATTTCAGCTTGTTGCCAAGGCAAAGTTTCTCGTTTTCATTTAGATTAACTTGATGTACTAAAATAACAAAAACTAAAACTGAAATAAAGACTATCTAATAAACCCCCAAAAATGCACAACGAAATGACTAAAACTTTAAATTACCATGAAAACAGAAAATATTAAAAGTAAAAATTAACATTTAAAATATTAAGTTATTTTAATGGAAGTTATATTTATTTAAAATGAAAACAAAAACTATATAGACATAAAAAAAAAAAACTAATAAAAATAAAGAAACAAAATACTAAAACTTAAACTAAAATTAAAATGAAAACAGAAAACATTAAAAGTAAAAACACTCAACATTAATTAAAACTCTTCATTTAGTCTAACTTGATGTGAAAAAATAACAAAAACTAAAATTGAAATAAAAACTATAAAGACATTTAGAAAAAGCAAACTGATAAAAATGACTGTTACTAAAACTTTAGCTAAAATAAGAATGAAAACGGAAAATATAAAAGTAAAAACAAATTCAAAATATTAATTAAAAAAATTACATTGTTTAACTTGATATACTAAAATAACTAAAACTATATAAAAACTACATAGACTTATTAAATGACAAAAACACAACAAAATTACTAAAACCTTAACTAAAATTAAAAATTAAATGGAAAACAAAAGTAAAAACGAATTCAAAAATATGAATAAAACTATATTCGTTTAGTTTAACTTGATGTACTAAAACAACAAAACCTAAAATATAAATAAAAAACTATAGACATATAAAAAAAAAATAATAATAATAAAAATGAGAAAAATACAACAAAATTACAAAACTAAGTAAATTTAAAATGAAAATGGAAACTATTAAAAGTAAAAACTAATTCGAAATATTAATAAAAGCTATAATAGTCTCTGATACTAAAATAACAGGTTTGATACTCTTAATTTTTTACACTTTAAAACCCATTCTATCCTAACAAAAAGTTTATTAAAAATGTTTCTCTGTCTCACGCTCTCTCTTATATCATGTTTAGGGTCCAAATGGGAACCAAGTACCTCAGAGTAAATATGCTGAACTCCTCGCCATCATTGAAGAACTTGGGAAAGAAATAAGGCCAACATATGCAGGGAGTAAAAGTGCCATGGAGCGACTTAAAAGAGGTTTGTGGACATGATCAAAGACAAAATATATAAATCTGCTTCTTAATATCATTGTTTAATCAAATGCACTCATGGGGAAGTCGTGGCCTAACGGTTAGAGAGTCGGACTCGTACCCCAAAGGTTGCGGGTTCGAGTCTCGTACAGGCAGGGATTGTGGCTGGGGGGAGTGAATGTACAGCGCTCTCTCCCACCTTCAATACCACGACTGAGGTGCCCTTGAGCAAGGCACCGAACCCCCAACTGCTCCCCGGGCGCCACAGCATAAATGGCTGCCCACTGCTCCGGGTGTGTGTTCACAGTGTGTGTGTGTTCACTGCTGTGTGTGTGCACTTTGGATGGGTTAAATGCAGAGCACTAATTCCAAGTATGGGTCACATGTCATGTCACTTTCACTTAAACTCAAATATTGTGTCATGGAAACTGATTTTTTTTAATGGTTTTTGTGTTTTTTTGTAGGGATCATTCATGCCAGAGGGCTTGTTCGGGAGTGTCTGGCAGAGACAGAGAGAAACGCCAGATCCTAGCGCCTCCTTCACTATTCTCTCCATACGGCTGAAAGAACTGTGTCACACGGGAATCATGCATGCCTGTCCTTTGAGGGGATAAAACAATCAAAAAATGGAGCAGTTATGTTACGAGTTTTGCTTTTCATCTGCGGTTTGGAGGGAATAAGGCACCATTCAGAGAATATATCTTCTGATTTACAAATGCAAGAGATCCGGAACTGTTGCCATTTGAGGGTTTTTATATATTTCATTTTCTTTGACCACATAGTATCTTTAAGAACAAATGAGCAAAAATGCATGCAACCGGATGAAAGGTCCCACATTAGAATCTGCATGGCTTTTACAGGTTAGACTAGGTTTGTGCTTTTAGAAATAGGTCTCAGGATAAGGTATAAAGTATTTTTTTCTTTGGACGCACTAATGGATAGGCGAGTTTTCTTTTAATCTGGGAGATACTGAAAAGTATTATAGTGATGCCATTACTTTCGTCTTTAATTGTATTTATTACCTTGTGTAATACAATGTATTTTCATGTAAAGACAAAAAAGGTCACTCTTTGGAATTTTGTATATCTGTCAATAAATATGACATTCATTGTGTATGAAGCACTTTTGTTTATTGTATCGCAATATTGATATCCTTACATGAATTTACCACAGTAACAATATTTTCCACCAGAAAATCAGACTTGTACAGTCATTGTTAATACAGTAAAACTGGTGACCTGGTTTGATGAGCCATCAAAATGAAACACAAAATAAATACATACATAAAAAGATTCTTATATTTTTGAAGAAACCATTTTTATTCTTTATGAAACGGTGATTACCATGTTAATTATTTAAGGCTATATTGTGTAATAATAGCTTTGCATGTTTTAAAATAATGCCAGAATATAGTACATAACCGCAAATTAACTAATTGACTTTTGTAAATTGCTTATTGCCTTGTGAATTCACTTTTAACCCCAAGTAAAAAAAAAAGAAGAAATTATAAGATTTATATTTATAACAATTATAATTTTAAGAAGATTAAGCATGTTTTAGGTCCACAGGAAATGGTTTTACTAAATTCACAGTATTGTAATGTATGGTGTAGTTTCTGAGTGTTTTAAAAAAAAATTATAATCATTCTCAAAAAGTGATTTTCATGAATGCAATAATGCAGTAATTTATATTGTATTAGTGCAATACAAAATCATACATATTACTATATTGTTTAATGTTTTTTTTTTACATTATGCTAATGGAATTTTTGGGTTAAAAAATAATACTTATTACATTTGGTCCCCAAATACTTAATTTATTTTAAGGAAAATATATCTTTCATTATTTTTTTTTCGTTTTTTTTTTTTCATTTACATTTTCATCTTTCATTTATTTCTTTTAATTTATTTCTAAAACTGAAATACAACCCAGGCATTTCCTTTTATTATTATTATTATTATTAACTTTTTTTATTCATGTTTTTTTTCCCCTAAAAATATCTCATCGACTTCGTGCACACAAGCCGACTGCGGCGGGGTTACAGTAAAGAGAGCCAATCAGAACCACTGGTGTGCCTTTAAAATGCGCAGAATCCTGAGAAGGAACCAATCACAGAGCCTTAAGTGACGTTGACTATTTGCGCTGGCCAATCAAGTGACGCCTTTCGAACTCATTCGACCAATGGCGTTTCGCGGCGCAGTGTGTCGTCGCTGGTTAGAACGCTAGAAGGTTGAGCGAGAAGCGGTCAGTGACAGATGAAGAGACAGAGAGAGCTATCAAAATGGGAGAACAAGCGGGGATAAAAAGTAACAAGTAAGTGACACGGTACTTGGGAGTTACTGTGACGGTAAATGTGTTTGGAGGCTCGCGGGATGCAGCTGCAGAGGTGATGCGCGGCTGCTCGAGCGAACAGGAAGCGCCATAGTGAGTCTGTGTGTTTCGCTGCATGTCCACATCTATGAGCTGCTTGACATCTTTCAGAATAGCTGTGCGATAAATCACACCAGCGGCGGAGTCTGTAGGTTGCCATATTAGCTTTGTGTTGTTTATTGATCTGACGACTTAATGTGTGTGCTTCTGGCTTTGTCTGCTCTTATAACTTGCTGTTGATCTCCATCCAAGTTCATAGCAATGAATGACATTTGTTGTGAGCAGTGTTGGGAAGTAACTAGTTAACGTTACATGTAACGGAATTAAGGAATTTAATTACAAAATAAATGTAACTGTAATCTGTTACAGTTACTTATGAAAATGTTAAAGATTACAAAGATCACACACATACAAATTTGGTTAATTTCTTTCCCAAATTGCATTGACTGCTTTAAAATATGAGACTAATGTTTCAGGACACAGAATAGGATACATGCTTATCTGATAACTGTTTTATTTATTATTTGGGTTTGTGTATATGCTTTATTGTTAGATACCAGTGTTTGCTGTTATAGCTGTGCAAAGATTTGATTTCAAAAATAGTATCATAACTATTAAACAATATCTTATTATTATTTTAAATCCGTATTTAACCTCAGAACGATCTCAAAGTAAAAAGAGGTGATTAAGTCTGATTTTGTGGTGGCTGTGCTTTAAAATTAATTAAATTATTATAATCTTAATTCAAGTGAAGAAGGATTTTGAAAGTCTGACAGTTATCGGTGTTGAGCACTACTGTAATGTTAACCCTGCCTGCTTTAAATGTTTCAAAATGATCAACAGTTGAAAACTTAAAAAAATTAGTTGAAAAATTAGTTTGAAATGTAGAAAAGCAATCAAAAAGTAATCAAATGTAATCAGTTACATTACTTTAATAAAGTAACTTAAATAGTTACACTACTTATTACATTTTAAATAGGGTAACTTGTAATCAGTAACAACATAAAGACAGTATATTTTTAATATTTATTTAATGGCATCATTTTTTATGACTGAAGGCGAGTATCACTGATACAATACTACTGATGTCTCTATGAAACAGTTTTTTTTCTTTCTAATATTGAACCATTGACTATAGCCATTCAACATTACAGTATAATCGAGAGCTATCAATTTGAACATTTATTAGATTTAAAAAAAATAACAACTTATAATTTAAGTGAACTTGAAACAATCTTCACATAAAGCCATTATAATAAATTTCATATTTACCTGTGCCCTTCTGCAAGTAAGAAATATACAGAAATTGAATAAAGTTATCAAACACTAAATTCTAAATTAAATATAGATGAATCCTTACAGCTACAAAAGTTATTGATTTCCTCTAGTATTTTTAATAATTACCCATATGGTTTTTTTTTTTTGCAATTGACTTCTTTAATATGAGCTCAAAAACATATGCATAGGTAAAAAATTCTGAACGTAAATATTGATTTAATTTTCTTGGATAGGTGGCTTATTGGTTACAAATCTGGTTTGGTAATTGAAATGATGCAGGTTTGAGCCCTAGTTGCTTTGGATAAGTGTTTACTTTTATGAAATATTTGTTGGTTTGTTGTAGATCCTGTTACACTGTGTTGTCCTCTGCTTTTCTTCATTATTTTAAACAGCGCTCACACGCGGTCTCTCTCCACGGCTGTTTAAGCATGTCCACAGATGACAGCATCTCTGAGGACGTGTCCAGCTCTGTGGCCTTGAGCCACGATCAGATCAGTGCCAATGGCGGGAAGGAGAGCGAGGCGTCCATCGTCTCCTCTGAGGACACCGTATCGGGTCTCCCCGAAGAGGAGCGCTCCGCCTCCCGCCCCGAGGGCTTCCTTCAGACCACAGAAGGGGAAAACGGACCCTCCACCACACCAGCATGCAACATTACTAACAAAATAAGGTCTGTTTTCTCATGTGATATCTCATGTGTCTTCACAAAGAGGCTGTCAATAAGCTGGTTTAAAGGGGTCATATGATGCTATTTCAAGTTTTCCTTTCTCTTTGGAGTGTTACAAGCTCTTGGTGCATAAAGCAGATCTGTAAAGTTGCAAAGACTAAAGTCTCAAATCCAAAGAGATATTCTTTATAAAAGTTAAGAGTCAACCACACCTACCTAAAACGGCTCGTTCTAACACGCCCCCACATATCTACGTCAC
>NW_015645567.1:1307495-1310262 GCF_001515625.1 Sinocyclocheilus rhinocerous | reverse complement strand
TTAAAGGGTTCATATGATGCGATTTCATTTTTTCCTTTCTCTTTGGAGTGTTACAAGCTCTTGGTGCATAAAGAAGATCTGTAAAGTTGCAAAGACTAAAGTCTCAAATCCAAAGAGATATTCTTTATAAAAGTTAAGAGTCAGCCACGCCTACCTAAAACGGCTCGTTCTAACACGCCCCCACATGTCTACGTCACGATGTGGGAAGTTTTGCATAACGCCGCCCAAATGTTCACGCAAGTTTGTTCTCGCTGTAGTATTGTTGCTGCCTCCATGTTGTGAATGCGCTGTGTGCTTCGTTGTGAAAGCGAAGCTACTTTGTTTGGTCTTCCAAAAGAGGACGATATCCGCTTCGTCATGCCTAGAGCTGATCCGTGCTGGTCGCTGAGGAAATACATCAACTTAGTGCTGTGGATCGCCGGATCGGCTTTCACCGCGGACGAAGTCCGGGGTCGTCACATGTGGTTGCCTCAAGCCCGCCCGACGCTGCTCACTCTAGCCCCCCGTGTGTTTCGTTGTGAAAGTAAAACTACTTTGTTTGGTCTTCCAAAAGAGGACACGACTAGAAATCAGTGGTTAAGTTGTATTTACAACACTGTTCCAGAACAGTTCAACCCAAATATTCAGATGTGTGCACCGCATTTTCCTGATCCTGGTAGAGTAGACTACAATGCCGTCTGTTCTGACTCACAGACTGTAAGTACGTTTTCATTTAAAGGATTTGCCACTGATGATTCAAACGCGAGTTTTGAGCAGTGTAGAGTAGCGCTTGTTTGTTATTCCTCCGATCACAAATGCAGACATTGTTTTATGTTTACGCAGCGCGATTCAACGCAATGCGTAAAAAGACAGTATAAGACAGTCATTATAATCCGGCCTGACAACAACACGGCATCACAATATGGTAAGGGGCGTAACATTTCCGTCACACGCTTGAGGTATTTGGCCAATCACAACGCACTGGACAGCTGGCCAATCAGAGCACACCTCACTTTTCAGAACGATGAGCTTTGTAAAAATCGACGCGTTTCAGAAAGGCGGGGCATAGAGGAGAAACAATAATGTACAGTATGTGGAAAATAATGTGTTTTTTAAACTTTAAACCGCATAAACACATTTCATTACACCAAATACACAAAATAATGTTCTTTTTAGCAACATCATATGACCCCTTTAAATCCACAACAAGCCCTCTAAGGCTTGAAACATACGCTGTGCATTTCTGTGAAGATGCTTCTAGTTTCACAGACTTGATGTTAAAAGGACAGTTCACACAAAAATGAAAATCCTGTCATCAAGTTATTACAAACCTGTATGAATTTCTTTCTTCTGCTGAATGCAAAAGAAGATATTTTGAAGAATGTTGGTAACCAAACAGTTGACGGTAGCCATTGACATCCATAGTTCTTTTTTTTTTTTTTCCATACTATGGAAGTCAATGGGGACCAGCAGCCTTTTGGTTTTTGGGTGAACTGTGCCTTTAAGGCAATGTGATTTGGGGAACTACATATCAATGTGCCTTTATCAATATAAATAAATAAGTATATTTAAAAAAAATGTTTTAATACTATTATTTTGATAAGCTTTGCGATTACAATTTAAAATGCAATTTTAAAAAAAGAGAGATCCAGGTTTGTAGCATTTGTGTGCTTTTAAAAAAAATGTAATTATATATGAATATAAAATAATAATACTTATTATTACTATTTTCATTATTATAATTATTATATTATAAGATCATTATTTTTATTATAATTTACTAGGTAAAAAAAAAAAAAATTCTAATACTGTTTCACAGTAAAATGACAAAATGATTATTTAAGAAAAATAATGTAATAATACATGTATGTTACAGTGCAACTTAGGGATGTAACGATTCACTCAACTCACGATTCGATTCGATTCACGATTTTGATTTCACGATTCGATTCACGAATTGATTTCACGATTCGATTCACGATTTTTTATTATTTCTTTTTTTTTACAACACTGCGCAATGAATCTCTTATTTACACCCTGTCTACACTTTGCTTATGAAAGGATTCGTGAGATATGTCTGTGATACATTACTCAAAGCTGCAAAAACACATAGAAACCTTTGAAGCTCCCTCAGCGATCACAATCACAAGTATGATGATGATCTGGTCAGTCGCACTGGTGCTCCTAATAATTTCATAGTCGTACGCAGTAGTTTTCAGTCGCAAATGCAACTGAAATAGTCGCACTGTAGAGCCCTGCATCTAAACTTTTCTAAAGACAGCAAGTTCCCCTCAGACATGGATTCATAAACTACCCCTAAATGAATCGCGATTTGTTTAGCATCTCAACCGATTTGAATCGTCACATATTTGAATCGATTTTCAACCGGCTCGCGGTTAATCGTTACATCCCTAGTGCAACTGTACAAATTATAATACAGCTATTTAAGGTTGTCTAAATTTCTTAATTTTCAAATGTTAAACCAGCAAGCTTTTATGTTGGTGGAAAACTTCTGGGAGATCAAAAGCTTCTCTTTTGATGACAACAGATTTATAAACTATTTTTTCAATCTATATTTCGATTAATCTCTTAAGCCCCGTTCACACCAAGAACGATAACTATAAAGATAAGTATAAAGATAACGATATTAGCGTCCACACTAGTGAACGATATCGTCCGTTTATTCTAAGCGCACGCTCGTCTGCCGCTTTAAATTCTCGAGCTCGTTACAGCAGGATGGATTCTGATTGGCTGTCATTTTTTTTATCGTTCATCAGCTGGAAAAAAA
>NW_015645567.1:1286772-1289057 GCF_001515625.1 Sinocyclocheilus rhinocerous | reverse complement strand
TAATAAAATATAAAATTTGGGCTTTTTATATCACTGTCTTCTTATATTAAGCCACGTTAAGCGCGGTTTTCTATGGGGAAGAAAACGCTTATCATGCAATTCAGCTCATATGGGCTCATCTGCTTGCATGTACACAGAATATATTTTTAATAAGTTCTATAGCATATTTGGTCCTTTTTTTTATCACCATCTTCATTAAGCCGCATTTTCTTTATGGTAGGAAAATGCTTCTGTTCTTACCTGCTTTCATGTATAATTTATTAATAAACTGTATACCGAATTTGGCCTTTTTATACCACTATCTTAGTCCATTAATTAAGCATTTTCTTTCTATGAGGGATACTCTTAAAGTGCAATTCAATTTACCGGGTTACGTTAACATTCTGGGCTATTCTGCTTGTCTGTATGCTTTATAAGGTATGTACTGAATTTAGTCATCCAGTGGTTTACATTAAGCGTTTTAGAATGTCCCAAAACCGTGCCTTGATAAGCATGCACTGACTATTTCGTCCAAGTTCAAAACAAAACTCTAAGAACTGCTCCATTGTGAACGTATGGAGCTGTATGAACCACTACAATCTGCAAAGTAAACAGGAACTGTTTGTCCAAACTCAACTGGTTTTGCGAGGGAACGCAAAAGTTTTGCGAGAGAACGCAAATGTTTTGCGAGGGAACGCAAATATCTTTGCGAGGGAACGCAAAAGTTTTGCGAGAGAACGCAAAAAAAATTTCCTCCCACCCCGAATTTTTTTCCACCACCATGTCCCTTTAGGGGCTCCGTACTCTTATGCTCACCAAGTACGCATTTTGAGCAAAATATAGTGAAATATTATTAAAAATGGAAAGAACTGATTTCTTTTTGAATATACATTTTTCTTAAATATAATTTATTCCTGTGATTCAAAGCTGAATTTTTAACAGACGTTAATTCAGTCTACAGTGTCACATGATCCCTCAGAAATCTTTGACCATTGGGGTATGATATAAGTCATAATCATTTTTTTGCCTTTTTATAATAATTGTTTTTTTCCATCCTCCCTCTTAAGCCCCGTTCACACCAAGAACGATAACTATAAAGATAAGTATAAAGATAACGATATTAGCGTCCACACTAGTGAACGATATCGTCCGTTTATTCTAAGCGCACGCTCGTCTGCCGCTTTAAATTCTCGAGCTCGTTACAGCAGGATGGATTCTGATTGGCTGTCATTTTTTTTATCGTTCATCAGCTGGAAAAAAATCGTTTTGAAAGTGATTCCAACGAAACGATATCGTTTCTCTTTGTCTTTATCGTTATAGCTGTGGTGTGGGCTATTCTTTAATATTGAGAACGATTTTTAGAACTCTCTTTATCGTTATCTTTATAGTTATCGTCCTTGGTGTGAACGGGCCTTTAGTCCTACTTGATACCATGCATTGTTGCATTCAGAAATCTCTGCTTTTTAATTTTTGTCTACATGTGATGAACATCCCACAATGCAGCTGGTACCTGACATGACAAATGAGATCATTTAAAAGTTTCTTGAGGCCTGAAGTCGGCATTAAATGAAAATTCACTCTATCTATTTTATGAATGCGTGTTATAGATCTCAATAGTGATGTACTGAAATAAAATTTTCACCGAAACCAAAATGAAAGTTTCTATTTAGCTGAAAACCGAACCAAAAATAAAGTTAGTGATGTTTTTGTCTATACAAAGATGCTGTTGATAAGCTGTTTTAAATCCACAACAAGCCCTCAGGGTAGACATGGCTTAAAATCACTGTTTGTTCTCATGTCACAAGCTTTAGGAATCTGTGTCTTCGTACCGAGGAGGAGTTCAGCTCAGGGAGAAGTTTGCCCTTCATCAACCCCAGCTCCATAGAGACGCTCAGAGCCCTGGTCCAGGAGATCCAGAGCAGCGGCGAGACCGACCCTGAGATCTGGAAGAACTGTGAGGTGCGCAGATGCCCGAGACCACGCTGTCCGTTCCCTCATGCCGTCACGGCCCAGGTTTCTGGGCCATCGTCTGGGGTCTCCCATAGGAGTCGAGACAGCAGCAGCCACGCTCAGAGCTGTGGAGAACATCCCACAATGCAGCTGATCCCTGACATCACAAATGAGATCATTTAGAAGTGTCTCGAGGGCTTTAAAGTTGGCATTATTTGAAAAATCACCCTGTCTCTTCTAAATGCATATTATAAAAATGAATAGTGATGCATTAAAATGAAATATTTTAATATATATGTATTTGATATATATATATATATATATATATATATATATATATATATATCTCAAGTAAA
>NW_015645567.1:1239909-1286746 GCF_001515625.1 Sinocyclocheilus rhinocerous | reverse complement strand
TGAATATATAATATGTGCATATTTATCAAAATACTCCACGACTCCTTTTTTTTTTTTTCTAGCTTTATGGAACATCCGTTCTACTTTCATTTCATCGGACTTTAAAAAATGTTATATGCTGAGATTGGCCATATGACAATGACATTTGTATTGTTTTGTTTTGCACTAGAAATTTCACACTGAAGCCTCTACTAGCCCATCTAACCAAAACACAACAATTTATCTGTCTTAGCATTTCCTCCAAGTCAGTGTATCCACAGAATCTGATTTTTTCCTCTTACATACTGACATATTGACAGTGTTTTTTTCTGAATCAAACAGGGCCGGTGGCTTCATCTCTTTCAGTTGGTGGAAAAGCAATATCAAGAGCAAATCCTTGCTCAGCAGGAGCAGTACCAGTGCCAAATACAGGTATGTTTCTCAAAGCAACCTATCTGGACTGATACCAAGTTATTGTTCATGTTGCAGAAAGTTGAAGTTTTGTGCTTTGTATCTGATGGAGTTAAGGTGCTTCATTGTGTTTAATCTGGTTGTGCCAGTGTAAGGCTTCAAACATACGCTATGCATTTGTGTGAATTCACATGCGTCTAATCTAGTCACATAAACTTGATATTTGGGCTGCAGTTTATTAAAGTGCAATTTATAATTTAATTTCATTAATAAATGTAAATTAATTGAATTTTTTTCCTGATAAACATTGCGTTCAAAATTTTAAATTATAAAGAGCTCCAGGTTTGTTGTGTTTGTTTGTAGCACAATGTGTGTGATTTTATTTGAATTAGATTATATATCACTATATATATATATATATATATATATATATATATTTATATGTCTATAAATGAATAATAATATTTATTATAATTATTATAATTACTTTTATTATGCTTATTATAATTACAAAAAATAAAGAAAAAATATTACTTTTGTAATAATAATAATAATATTAATAATAAATTTACAGTACAACTGTAAAATTACAACACTGATATTTTTGGCTGTCTTAATTTCTTAATTTCAAATGTTAAACCTTTAAGCTTTTGTTTTGGTGGAAAACAGCAGGGAGCCCTTAAAGCTTCTCTTTTGTTGACAGATTTATAAATGATTTTATAGGTCTATAACCGATTTTCGATTTATATTCCGATTAATCTCAACTCTTCTTGACCTCATGCATTGCTGCATTCAGAAATCAGTTTTTTACTCAGTGAGAATCTTGCTTAGTTAAAATTTAGCTAAACTAACTGTATAAGACATCTGGTTTATATACATATTTTTAAAGGGGTCATATGATGCTGCTAAAAAGAACATTATTTTGTGTATTTGGTGTAATGAAATGTGTTTATGCGGTTTAAAGTTAAAAAAACACATTATTTTCCACATACTGTACATTATTGTTTCTCCTCTATGCCCCGCCTTTTTGAAACGCGTCGATTTTTACAAAGCTCATCGGTCTGAAAAAGCGAGGTGTGCTGTGATTGGCCAGCTATCCAGTGCGTTGTGATTGGCCGAATACCTCAAGCGTTAGACGGAAATGTTACGCCCCTCACATACTGTTGATGCCGTGTCCAGCCGGAGCGACGAGCGATGAGCTGAGGCGGGCTGAACTCCGCTTCATCCACGGTGAAAGTTGATGTATTCCCTCAGCGACCAGCACAGATCAGCTCTAGGCATGACGAAGCGGATATCGTCCTCTTTTGGAAGACCAAACAAAGTAGTTTCGCTTTTACAACGAAACACAGCGTCACACACGGCGGCCTAGAGTGAGCAGAGGCGGCGGATTCGACGAAGGAGCGTCTGGAGGGCTTGCGGCAACCACATGTGACAACCCCAGGCTGGACTCCGCTTCGTCCACGGTGAAAGCCGATCCGGCGATCCACAGCGCAAAGTTGTAGTATTTCCTCAGCAACCAGCACGGATCAGCTCCAGGCATGACGAAGCAGATATCGTCCTCTTTTGGAAGACCAAACAAAGTAGTTTCGCTTTTACAACGAAACACAGCGTCACACACGGCGGCCTAGAGTGAGCAGAGGCGGCGGATTCGACGAAGGAGCGTCTGGAGGGCTTGCGGCAACCACATGTGACAACCCCAGGCTGGACTCCGCTTCGTCCACGGTGAAAGCCGATCCGGCGATCCACAGCGCAAAGTTGTAGTATTTCCTCAGCAACCAGCACGGATCAGCTCCAGGCATGACGAAGCAGATATCGTCCTCTTTTGGAAGACCAAACAAAGTAGTTTCGCTTTTACAACGAAACACAGCGTCACACACGGCGGCCTAGAGTGAGCAGAGGCGGCGGATTCGACGAAGGAGCGTCTGGAGGGCTTGCGGCAACCACATGTGACAACCCCAGGCTGGACTCCGCTTCGTCCACGGTGAAAGCCGATCCGGCGATCCACAGCGCAAAGTTGTAGTATTTCCTCAGCAACCAGCACGGATCAGCTCCAGGCATGACGAAGCAGATATCGTCCTCTTTTGGAAGACCAAACAAAGTAGTTTCGCTTTTACAACGAAACACAGCGTCACACACGGCGGCCTAGAGTGAGCAGAGGCGGCGGATTCGACGAAGGAGCGTCTGGAGGGCTTGCGGCAACCACATGTGACAACCCCAGGCTGGACTCCGCTTCGTCCACGGTGAAAGCCGATCCGGCGATCCACAGCGCAAAGTTGTAGTATTTCCTCAGCAACCAGCACGGATCAGCTCCAGGCATGACGAAGCAGATATCGTCCTCTTTTGGAAGACCAAACAAAGTAGTTTCGCTTTTACAACGAAACACAGCGTCACACACGGCGGCCTAGAGTGAGCAGAGGCGGCGGATTCGACGAAGGAGCGTCTGGAGGGCTTGCGGCAACCACATGTGACAACCCCAGGCTGGACTCCGCTTCGTCCACGGTGAAAGCCGATCCGGCGATCCACAGCGCAAAGTTGTAGTATTTCCTCAGCAACCAGCACGGATCAGCTCCAGGCATGACGAAGCAGATATCGTCCTCTTTTGGAAGACCAAACAAAGTAGTTTCGCTTTTACAACGAAACACAGCGTCACACACGGCGGCCTAGAGTGAGCAGAGGCGGCGGATTCGACGAAGGAGCGTCTGGAGGGCTTGCGGCAACCACATGTGACAACCCCAGGCTGGACTCCGCTTCGTCCACGGTGAAAGCCGATCCGGCGATCCACAGCGCAAAGTTGTAGTATTTCCTCAGCAACCAGCACGGATCAGCTCCAGGCATGACGAAGCAGATATCGTCCTCTTTTGGAAGACCAAACAAAGTAGTTTCGCTTTCACAACGAAACACACAGCGCATTCACAACATGGCGGAAGCAACAATACTACAGCCAGAATAAAAGTTACGCCTTTTTTCTTTGCGTGAACATTTGGGCGGCGTTATGCAAATTTTCCCAGATCGTGACGTAGGTATGTGGGGGTGTGTTAGAACGAGCCGTTTTAGGTAGGCGTGGCTGACTCTTAACTTTTATAAAGAATATCTCTTTTGATTTGAGACTTTAGTCTTTGCAACTTTACAGATCTTCTTTATGCACCAAGAGCTTGTAACAGTCCAAAGAGAAAGGAAAAATTGAAATCGCATCATATGACCCTTTTAAGGTTCATTACTGCTACAGTGATGCAAGACAGCATGTTAACTGCGCTTGCAGTATGTTGACTTAATGCTTGCAAATTGCATTTGTGCATGTTTGTACAGTGTGTTTCTGGCCTTAATCTGGGAGAAATTATGAATATCCAAATTAACATAATTAATATGTTGTTTCGTTCTTGCACGTTTTCTTCCAGCTCATACAGGATGAAATTAAGGCGCTAGTGCAGTTGCAGAACCGCCAAATCAGCACACAGACTCACTCTCTGGAGCCCAGTAAGAACCCCAAGCCTCTAGAGGACCCGGTGGAGAACACCTTCACGTTGTCAACTCCAGGACCTCTGTCACCCCCCCAGCTCACCGTTCACCCTCAGGAGAGCTCAGAGGAGGGGATGGTTACTGTTCTGAGCAGCGGATATGGGACTCTTTCCACCTGGGAACATATGTTAGAAACAGGGCGGCCCAGTTCCACAGAGGGCAGAGACGAGGCGCTGTGGTCCCCGAACCAGCAGGACGGGAGTCTTACACCATCACCTATACCTCTCACAAGCCCTCTGGGCCAGAACCCACTGAGCAGAACCAATGACAAGCTCCAGACGACTGGGACGGTTGCACTTGATGCGCCGACTGATAAACAGAGAGTAATAAGGTAGAGTTACAGTTGGTTAGGTATGATTGTAGTCATCAAAACTGAAATAACACAAATTAAAATATGGGAATTGTGACCAAAAATTAAATTTATATTTGTCTGATTTCAAGGATTTTAGCATGATCCTTTAGATCAAAATGTTTTAAAGATCTTGAAAAATCCAATAATTCTGTCAAATGTGTTTAAACTTTTCACTGTAATTTTCAGATACACAATATATAGTCTTTATAGCTGTTATCAGTGTTGTTATCGTTAGCTAAAACTAAAACTAATAATACATAACTATTTAGAAATATTTTTAAAAACAAAAACTTATAAAATTGCCAAAAATTAACGCATAACAAGAATGATGGAGTTACTTAAACACTAGGCCTGCTGTAGTAGTTGGTGTGCGGTGTTTGGATGTACACCCCCACTGTCGGTGTGTGTGTTTTGTTTTTTTTTTAGAAATAAAAGTTATTTAGTTCAGCTAGAAAACGTACGCTACGCTACACTAAACTGAAAGCATCTGCTCTGCTCTATACAGCCAGGGTTGCCAGGTCTGCCTGACAAAACTAGACCATGTCAGTTAAAAACAGTCCAAAGTAGCGCAATGACAATATCCCAAATATCAAAGCTCAATATATGTAATTTCCTAAAATACATATTTTACAGTCACTGTTATGCACATTGATCATAAACACAGCTCAAATGCTGCCTACCAGTGGCCCTCATTTACAAAACTTATTCATCTAGCGCAGTTTTATCATAGGTAGAATGCAAAATGTTTCAATACAAACATTTCAGTCAAATGTAATTTATGCAAACCTTTAACCCACGGGGGAAAAACAGTTAAAAAGTAACCCAATTCCATGGGAAAACGTGGACTTGAAACCCTGCATTCAACACGAGCAGCCGGAGGAAGATTTCACTGATTACGAGCCGAGAGTAAGGAGAGATGACTGACAAGATCATGCTGGAGAATTTGCTGCTCAACAGATCCTGAGTTCATTGGCAAATATCTGATCTTGTAAGATGTGCTCCCTTTACAGAGTGCTCGTGATCACGAAATCGAAAGTAAACGTGAACCGCGAGCGCTCATTCAAAAGTGATTTCAGTACCCCATATGTTGATAGCAGCTCTAAAATGATATACAATATTAGAATGTTTTAATTAAGGAAACAGTCCCATGCTTGGCTCGACACTGGTTATAATGAACTCTGTTTAATAATTTTTATCACATTAAGAGATCCAACTCATTTGTGTTGTTGTATGTTGTGTAGTCAACCCCTGACCTCCTGGGCCCAAAGGCAAAAACACAGACAGAGAAAGAGCCGAACAACACCAAACAGGACATCATATGTGGAGGAGAGGGACAGGAGCACGGCAGGAGCAGGATCTCCTAAGGAACACACGTATCACTTACCTGATGTAAGCACGTTAATATTGAATGATTTTTTTTTTTTATCATGAACAGCAGGGATCTTTATATAAAATAACAAAGCTTCTTTTTTTTTTTGACCAGTTCAACTCTTTTTCAAATGTCATTCCATACTTTATACTGTAAAATATTTTCTACAATATTTACATCGTGTCAGTTTCTAAATTTAAAGGCAGAAAATTTCAGCTTTCTAATTGGTAAAAATCTCTGTCATGCATCTCGGATAAACTGTATGAATTGTGCATCATTTTCTGAAGCATCACTATTCAGCTTCTTACTTTGAATGTTCCTAGAGGCCTCTGTGTGCATTTAAAATTGCTTTGGGAGTATAATAAGCATCTGTCTTCTGGCTTTTTCCTCAGCGTGGATACAGCACAGCCTCCACAAATCCATTGCCTCTAAAGAGAAGTGACAGTCTGGTGTCTGAAGCCTCAGGTAACACATTTCACTAAGAATCAAGCTCCACTTTCTGTTCAACAGCACACAGGAGGGCTGCAATGGTGATTGTATGTTTTTTTTTTTAGGGATTGTAATGTGTAATGTTACATTTGAAGAAGTTTAGATTGAAGTATTTTCTGATTGTGAAATTGCTATTAACATATTCTTACTCTCTTCGGTTTTCCAGGCCTGTCTTACTGGAAACTGGATGAGAGTGAGTTATACCGCCCTCTACCTGACAACTTTGAAAGTGCTTCCTTCGTCCTAATGCAGGTACAATTTTATTAACTTAGGCCCCCGTCCACACGGAGATGCGTTTAGCTGTATACGCATAAATTTTGTATCGTAGAGGCGTTTTGGGAGAGTGAAACCGATATTTTTTGAAACCGGGTCCCAGAGTGGATAAATCTGAAAACACCGCCCTTGCGTTTTCGTGTGGACAGCGAATCCGTATATTTTCTGAAACGATGACGTCATCAGCCCACGTCTCGCCCCCAGTCAGACACCGTTACGTCACGTAACAGCAACAAAAACATGAACAAACACTGAACGATTGTCTTTTTATTAACTAACATTAACACAGATTAATAAATGTATTGTTCCATGTTCGTTTGTATACCGCGTGCAAGGTTTATGCGCATAGTCCAGGTCGTCTTCTCCATTTTTAGTGTATCTCTGTGGCAGCATTACAGCGCCACATACTGGTCTGGCATGTATACTACATCGTTTTGTGGTTTCGTGTGGACGCAGATATTTCTTGAGACGAGGGGGAAAAAAAAGATCGGATAGGGAAAGCTCTAGCTTCGTGTGGACGTAGCCTTAGTCTCTAGGAAAAACTAAGAAGTAACAACATTACTACATGTTGGAAATCATAGCTTGTAACTGAAAAAGCTATGTTGTTTTGATGCAGTTAAGATAGTAGAGTAACATGACAGAATAATGTTTTATGATGTATAATAAATCACGGTCATTAACATTTACATTTATTCCTTATTCATTCACTGTCCTTTGCGTTTCAGTTGAGCAATACAATAGTTCCTTAAGTATGATTCTTTTAGTGAATCAGTTCATTCGGATTAAACATTTTACGGATTACTTTGAGTCATCACTAGTGGCAATAGTGTATACTATTTTTTAATTGTTTTATTTTTTGGAAACTACTATATATATTAGCTCTTTTTAAATTATTTTTTCAAATTCCTTTCAGAAAATTTTAGCTATACAAGTTCTTATTGGTTTTAGTGGTTTTAAGTTACAGTATAGTACAATATAGTGAGAATATGGAGCTTGATGCTGATGCTGATATTTATATGGCCAAAAAGTAAGATGAAATTCTGATTCTGAAATTAAATAATATGCCTTAGAAACATGAGATTTAAATGCCTGGTTTTATGATCAAAGCTGTAGTTTCAAAACATATAATGAACAAATGAGATGAACAAATAAATGTTCCTCAAAAGGCTGATGATCATATCTGATGATACTCACATTTTAACATGAAAAAATGATGTCTGTATAAACAGGTAAACCGAAGTTGCTTCAATCTTGAAATATTGCTAACAATATAAAATATATTCTTAAGTTTATTTTATAAAAATCAGTAAAGATTTTAAAGCCAAACACATGAACCACCACCTGAAGGCAGACGTTTGTACAATTATACTAAAAGGCCTTTTACTTGCTTGAAAGTATAAACTCAATCAGACGACAAGGCATGTTGTAGATTGTGTACAACAGGCTTTTCAGAAGTTTTGATCATGTTGATCATTTAAAGGCCTTAAATTTGCATAGCAAATATGATACAGCAGGCCTTATAGGGTTAATTAAAAACTGACGAACAAGTTGTTCTGTCACACACAGACTCCAGATGAGAACCGTCTGTCTCTGCGGGAGATCTACCAGAGCAAGAGAGCAGATCCCAAAGGCCACGAATGGGACTCCTTAATCAACTCATCCACCTCGTCTCCTCAGGTCAGAGCAGAGCCAATTAACACAAGAATTAATTAAGGAGCAAAACGTCTCACCTGTTCCTCCCTCACCCAGGTGTTGACTCTGGACTCCACCGTGCATGTGAAGCACTCGGATCGCACGTCAGGCTTCACATCGCCATCCCACTTCAGCAGTCCGTCTGCGCAGGTCCAGGCTTGTCCTGGCAGCAGCGGAGCGCCCATCAGTCCCGACTCCATGGCCCTGCGCAGCCACAGCGACACCGACTGCATGTCCAATGCCAGCAGTCTGTCTGCACAGCAGGCGCCCGACCGGACGTCTCCTTCCCCATCAGCGCTAAGAGCAAACCAGGCCAACAGTGAGGATGAGGGCAGCCATACAGCCACGGTCACCGTACAGCCCAGAGGAACGTCTGCTCAGGAGATGTACAGGCCCAACAGAAGCAGCCCAGAGACAGGCGGTGGGAAACTGGAGCAGATGACCTCGCTGGAGGACCCTGTAGTTCTCTCGCTGTAAGAGTCGTGAAAATCCCCCTAATGTTAACACGAAATGACATTTACAACAGGTTAAAGTCAAAAATGATTTTGAAAAGCTTGGTCACAAAAACTGCATAACAATCAAACAAACTGGTCATAACTTTTTTTTCTTATTAAAATTAATTCAGCAAGGACACGTTAAATTGATAAAGTGACAGTAGAGACATTTATAATATAACGATAGTTCCTATTTCAAGTGAATGTTGTTCTTTTGAACTTTGTATTCATCAAATTATCATTATTATTTTTTAATTATTTAATTATTCTTCAAGGATGCATTAAACTCATCAACAGTGACAGTAAAAAAGTTTTCTGTTTCAAATAAACGCTGTTCTTTTTAACTTTCTATTCATCAAAGAATCCTGAAGGGAAAAAAAAGTATCAGAGTTTCCACAAAAAAAATATAAAGGAGCACTTTGATAATAATCAGAAATGTTTCTTGAGCAGCAAATAAGCATATTAGAATTATTTCTGAAGGATCATGTGACACTGAAGACTGGAGTAATGATGCTGAAAATTCAGCTTTGCATCACAGATATAAATTACATTTTAAAATATATTCAAATAGAATGCAGTTATTTTAAATTGTAATAATATTTCACAATATTGATGTTTTTACTGTATTTTTGAACAAACAAATGGAGCCTTGGTGAGCAGAAGAGCCTTCTTTCAACAAATTAAATATCTTACCGACCTCAAACCTTTGAACAGTAGTGTAGCTGAAGATGCTGATGGATCATATTTGAGTGCTTTACTGAACCTATCCAATGTTTTTGTGTATCCCCCATCTGATGCTCTAGTGCTGCCACACTAACTTCTGGTTTGTCTAATCTTGCTAGACTGAGACAAAAACTGAGAGAGAAACATGCCCGTCACATAGACGATCTCAGAGCGTACTATGAGGCTGAGATCAGTGCCCTGAAGGAGAAACTGGATCTGGTGAATGTGCCTCTTGACATGGAGAAAAGCAACCAGATCTTGCTTGAGAGGTGAGAAACAATACATAGGATGAATTCATTCTGTTCCAGCTGTATTTCAGATTGCATAATGAAATTTAATAAGAAAAAAAAAACAAGGGTGTAATAATATGTGACCCTGGACCACAAAACCAGTCATAAGTAGCACAGGTATATTTGTAGCAATAGCCAAACATACATTGTATGGGTCAAAATTATCGATTAACTAATAACCAATTAATAGCTAATAACCAGTAGGTCTAATGTGGTATATTGATGTATTTGGCTCTGTCTTCAGCCTGTTGTTTGTATCTGCACTCACATCAGCACAGTGAGTCTGGTGATCTGGTGACATCTGGTGTCTGGTGTTTAACACACAATAAACACTCTGTCATCGGCGGAGTCCGATGAACTCTGACTGATTGTGTCTCTGATCATCGTTTGGCAGATGTCAACACCTGGAACGAGCGTTAACGGAGGCGAGCACACGCATCCGAGAGCTGGAGATCAAAAACCACCTCTTGGAGAGACAGCTGGTATGAGTCACCGCCTCCATCTAAAACAGGAAATACATGAGTGGCTTGTGTACGAGAGACTCGTATGTTGACGTGGCAGTTGTGCTTGTAGTCAGCAAAATTTTATAAATTATATACAAGCACTTTTAAGGGGTAATGTCATGGAAACAGGTTTTTATGTATTTTGTAGACATTTCTCTTTCACAGCTCAAAGCTATCTGGAGCATTTACTGTGTAAAGGTTACATACAATCTCCTAGCAACTGCATGGCAATGACCTAGCAACACCCTAGGAACCACTTAGAACATCCAAGCAACCTCTAGCTCAACAGCTATTCAGTATTTAGCAACTGGATGCCTTGAAGAACAATAGTGTGAAGAATATCAGGATAGGTCAGTATGGAAGTTCAAATGTCTTTTAATGAGATAATTATGACTTTTTATCTCAATTTAAACTTTTAATGTCGTAATTATGACTTGTTAACTCAATTTTGACTATCATAAGTACAACTTTTTATCTCATAATTTCGACTTTTTATGTCATAGTTGCAAATTTTGATGTCGATTTCGATTTTTGATGTGTACTTACTGTACATACATACACACACACATATACATATATATATATATATATATATATATAAAACTTGTTTGTCATAATTATGCATTTAATCTCAATTTTCACTTTGTCAAAGACTTTCTGATGTCATAATTATGATTTTGTATCTCATAATTGTGATTTTTTTTTTGACATTGTGACTTTATCTCATATCATTAGTATGACTTTTTATTTCAATTTTGACTGTCATAATAACTTTTTTGTCATAATTATGACTTAATATCTCATTATTTTGACTTTTTATAACATAATTATGGCTTCTTAACTCATAATTTTTATTTTGTCATAATTAAGACTTATAAATTTTGATATTTTTTATAACTTTATCTCATTATGACTTTGCATCTCATAATTTAGATTTTTTTTATATTATGACTTAATCTCAAAATAAAAAATTTTTTGTCATGATTATGACTTTCTCAATTTTGACCATCATAATTATGACTTTTTAATGCCAAAATTATGACTTAGTATCTCATTTTGAGTTTTTATCTTATCTTATACTATATATTTTTTCTTAATATGTTCTGCTCTAAAATTGTATTATTATGTTTTATTTATTAATATTGACTAGATATTCTTTATTTATCTTATTGGAGACATTTGTACACTAATAATTATCATTGTTTAAATGTATTAATCTCCAGGATTGGTACCTGACGTGTCACCTCAGAAATCTCTTTTTTTAAGTCATAATAGTGATCATAAATGACTGGAAACATGGTTGAAATGTGGTTGAAACACCATGTTAACCTGAAGTTTGTGTGTTTGTGGTCCAGGCTGAATGGCCAGAGCGATACGACGCGGCCAGCGCCACAGTCCAGGCCCTGCAGCAGCAGTTAGAAGAGACCAAACACAGCAGCCGTGAGAAAGACGCCACCGTGACCACACTGAAGAACCGCCTGCGTCAGCTGGAGGAGGCCGTGCAGAACGCCTGTAAGGAGGTGGATGAGAAAGAGGCCCGCATGAAGAAAGAACACAAGATGCTACAGGATGTGAGCTGAGCAGAATCCCTTAAACTTCCCTTATGCTGTTATAATAGACCGTAAAGTTCAATGTGATGATGCCTTGTTTTTTGTTTTGTTGTTTTTTTTGCAGCTCCTCCACGAGTATGATTCACTGAGAAGGGAGTATGAGGGAGCGAAGGTGAGAGCTGTTTTTATCTGACATCATGATACAAATAGAAGTACATAGAAGTGCACAAACTATTCAGCTGTTTCTTTCCTAACAGGACAAGTTGGCCTCGACTGAAAATAAGCTCTTTGATGCCAATGAACAAATGTCTGAACTGAAAAGGTAGATTTCGTTTTAAAATCTGCAATTGGTATTAGGGCTGTCAAAAAAAAAATTTGAATTTCGAATATTCGTGGAATTTAAAATAAAAATCCACATTCGAATGCAAAAATGTTACATTCAAATTTTAGGTGTGCGTCAGGCAGCTTTAACAGGAGCACGAAATGCGACGACGATGTACAGTGGTGTGAAAAAGTGTTGGCCCCCTTCCTGATTTATTATTTTTTTGCATGTTTGTCACACTTTAATGTTTCAGATCATCAAACAAATTTAAATATTAGTAAAAGATAACACAAGTGAAAACAACATGCAGTTTTTAAATGAAGGTTTTTATTATTAAGGGAAAACAAAATCCAAAACTACATGGCCCTGTGTGAAAAAGTGTTTGCCCCCTAAACCTAATAACTGGTTGGGCCACCCTTAGTAGCAACAACTGCAATCAAGCGTTTGCGATAACTTGCAGTGAGTCTATTACAGCGCTGTGGAGGAATTTTGGTCCACTCATCTATGCAGAATTGTTGTAATTCAGCCACATTGGAGGGTTTTCGAGCATGAACCGCCTTTTTAAGGTCATGCCACAGCAATTCAACAGCACAACTGCATACATCATGAATACAATAAAGGCTTACAAGAGCAATAATAAGAGCAATTAATAAGAGCAAGTTATAAGAAAGCCTGGGTAAAAAGATGAGTCTTAAGACGAGATTTAAAAGTATGAAGGCTGTCGCTGTTCCGTATATTGGGGGGAAGAGAGTTCCATAGGCGAGGGGCCGCAAAACTAAAAGTTCTTGCTCCCATGGTGCTTAAACGTATACGCGGCGACACAAGAGAGATCGAGTGTGAAGATCTAAGAATGCGAGAAGGAGTATAGATGTGGAGAAGGTCCGTAAGATACGGTGGAGCAAGGTTGTGAAGTGCCTTAAATGTGAGAAGCAAAATTTTAAAATCAATGCGATACTTTACTGGGAGCCAGTGTAGACGTTGGAGAACTGGAGAAATGTGCTCTATTGATGAAGTCCTAGAAAGAACACGAGCTGCTGAGTTCTGAACCAATTGAAGTTTATAGAGAAGTAATAGTCACATCAATGCGATCGGCATCATACAACAAACAAATTCCTGCAGTTTGATCAAAATCAGACAATGTATGTGGATGTTATTAGACACTTCCTATTTCTCATTTCTCGCAATAAATTCACCGCCTCGCCACGGGCTGGAGCCCTGAATTGCCCAGCTCCCTCTGTCAATGATCTAGCACCCCCTCAGCACCTGCGTTCAAAATTCTCTGGCGCCACCCCTGGTACATCGATGTATTTTTGAAAAGCAAAAATTAAGTTTGTCCAACTCTAAACCCAGTCCCCAAGTAAATTAGGTTATTAAATAAAAAACTAGCAAAACGAGTTGCGCGGTGTCCCCACCACTTTTCAAAGCAAAGTTACGCCACTGGATTGAACGACACGGGTTATGCACTTGTTTCAAAGATAGTCGTGTTATTTTATTATGCTTTGAAGAAACGTGCATAATATTTTGTTCGATGCGCCCTCTTGTGGCCTCAGGAGAGTATATAATTCGAATATAATTCAAATATTGATAATATTTAAGTACAAAATTCGAATTTAGATTTTCAGCCGTTTTGACAGCCCTAATTGGTATCATATCAACTGCTATCTTATTACACTAGAATGTATAATTATAGCTAAATATTATAAATGTAACATTTAACAATTTAATTTATATTTAGCAGTTGTATTTAATTATTTATTATGTTAAATGTTATAATTTTAATTGTTGATTTAATATTTAACAAATATTATTTAAAGGGGACATCGGATGGCCATTTTCCACAAGTTGGTGTGATTCTTTAGGGTCTTAATGAAATGTCTGTAACAAATTCCTGTAAATTTCTGTAAAATTCCTTAATGGTCATGTAAAACAACACCCTTATCAAAAACGGCTCTGTTCATGGCGACTCATTTCGGTGCATGTCTCTTTAAATAATAATGAGCTCTGCTCACCCCGCCCCTCTCTTCCGTGGAAGAGCAAAAAAATATAAAGTGTGAGACTTACTTCTTCTGGAGGTGCAGCTGGGTCACGAACAGTGGGTACTGATCCATTCTTGAGTTTGAACATTTTAAGCAAAACCTGCCTTGAATTGTCCCTCGTTCAGAAAGCAGAAATGTAAAATGCTTTGCGCAGACATAAATGAATTTAGGTGATTCAAAGGCATATTACCATCAAAAACAAAACGAATGCACTGCGTCCTGAGTGGAACTGATGTGGAGAAAATGAAGACTCTTATGTTCACTTTTTCATCCAACTGCAAAACACCTGCACTGCTTACGAGTCATTGTTGTCGCTACAGCTGCTCAAGTGCGGAGAAAATCAAGTAGGGCTCATACAACTGGCTGAGGGCGACGATATGCTAATACAGGACACTCCGTCAGCGGTCGTGGGCGGGGCCTGAGCAGTATGATGTCATATTGCTCAGAAAATCAAAACGGCTTGATTATTGAGACTGTTTAGGTTTTTTGGGGATTAAAAAAAATGTAGTGAATTAATTTTTATCATTGTAGGGTGGTTGTGTCCACACACTGCTAAGACACATTATATGCAAACACCATGTAAAAGTGAATTTTGCATCCGATGCCCCCTTTAATAAATATTATAGTAATAAAAAATAAAGTCATGAGGTAACATTTTACTATAAGGTCTCATTTGTTAACATTAGTTAATGCATTAACTAACATGAACAATAAATATATTTTAAAATGAAACGAATGAACAATGAAATATATTTTTACATAATTTATTAACCTTTGTTAACATTAATGAATAAAAATGTTCAAATTTAACCAGTGTTAACAAATGAAACCTTATTTTTAAGTGTTACCAGTCATATGAAATAAAGTTTAGAGAGTCTATAAAATTAGTCATATTTATTTTGAAATATACATAATTCTAACAATTATAATAATTACTAATACAAATAAAAATATGTTCTTAAAGGGGTCATATGATGCGATTTCAATTTTTCCTTTCTCTTTGGAGTGTTACAAGCTCTTGGTGCATAAAGAAGATCTGTAAAGTTGCAAAGACTAAAGTCTCAAATCAAGGCGGGGCATAGAGGAGAAACAATAATGTACAGTATGTGGAAAATAATGTGTTTTTTTTACTTTAAACCGCATAAACACATTTCATTACACCAAATACACCAAATAATGTTCTTTTTAGCAGCATCATATGACCCCTTTAATATGTAATAATTTTTTGTTTGTTAATATCATTACTATTATATCATTCATTATATTTATATGTAATTTGTAACATGGGTAATAATATGAATGCTATAATTATATAGAATATAGTAATATAATTTCCTTTTGTGTACTAACAAAATATCTTTTTATTTATGAATTTCTCCATGGTTTTGTAGGGTCATCTCTAAGCTAGAAACTCAATTCCTACAGCTACAGCACGAAAATCTGGCTAAAACACGTCAATCTCTCCACGGCCACTCACAACCATCTGGAGCAGGGTATGAAACGCACATCACATACTCATCACGGCTCTAAAACACAGATTTTATTGTTTAACAATGAATTTGAACTATATACACTTACCTGTATATAGCACAGCTATTGATTTATAGACAGATACTAGTGTACAACTTTCCTGTTTCTTTCTTCTATTATAAAAAACAAACATGAATTTGAATCCCTAAAAAATCTTTTTAGTTTGTTCCACCACCCTGATCTTCTGCCTTCGCCGAGTCAAAGGCAGCGAGATGCTGATGTGGGCTTGAGGAACGGCGCTGGTCACAGCGGTGAACAGACGTCTGGTCCATCCTCTGACCGAACAGCTCGAGGGTACTGCTTTATTCAGAGTTCTACACAATATTCATTTCTTTATCATTATGGTGCACTCACTTTGAGAAGGTCATTTCTAGTGCTGTGTTCGATACATCGATACGACGATGTATCGTCACAGAGATTTGACGATATGAGTATCGATACAGCTGGCCCTGTATCGATATTGTGGCACGTGTGCAGCAGTGGCCCGTGCTTAATTTGAATACGAGAGCACCGTTTAAAATGTCGAGAAGTCGGAAAGTGCGAGGTTTCTAAAAAATAATGAATAGAGCATAATATATAGGCTACAGCAAGGTTTAATCTGGCCGCAGAGGAACACAACCGGGGTTGCCTGATATAAAGAGACGTAATCCCCGAAACAGAGCTTCCCACTTGCGCAATACAGAAATATCTGCTAAATGTGCTACTTATCTTTGTCAACCTGGCAACCATGTGCACACGCGCTCTCTCTCCACTGTGGATAAACACGCTTGCTTTCTGAAAACACTGGTAAGCTTGCAGTTTAGCGATCTCCACTTCAATATTCTATTCTCAGAAAAGTGTAATTCATCAAGTGTTTATTTACACGAGAGAGAGAGAGAGGCTGTGTATGTATGAATTACCACCGTTTTGCCGCGTTTCTCTATTAACAGTGAAGCTGTGGCTTTAATTCCTTTAGAAACGATGATGTTACCAGCTCCTTGTTGAGAAAGATAATGTAGCTCTTGAGCGATTAAGCTATTTTATTGATAAAATTGCAGGGCAGCGCTAAAAAGTTTGTGTGCGCGCGCAACGTGATCTGTGTGAGTGACTAACATCGTGTGTGCGTGAGAGAGATACAGTGAAGACAGTGCATTAGTTTAGAACTCTTTAAAAAATATATATATTTTTTTAATGTAAAAATTGTGTTAATTTGTGCAATGATAACCTACCAGCGATGTAAATATGATTTTTTTATATTAGAATAAGTACATTACAATATAAATCCATAATTATTTATGGGCTTAAAAACAAGATGCAAACAATCAGAATATTGTAACTGGTGGGGAGTGCCCAATGTAAACATGAAACATATGCCATTACCTATATTGTACTGTGGTACAGTTATGGAGGCCCTTCATAATGCAGAGGTCAGCTGCCTGCTCTGCCAATAGTTAGAAATGGCACTATAGTAAGCAGTGTGAGGTGAAATTCAGTGCAGTCCTGTATCGTGATACGTATCGTATCGTGGCCTCTGTGTCGTGGTACGTATCGTATCGTGACTTTGCTGGTGATACACAGCCCTAGTCATTTCTAACTTGAACTATCCTCTGTCATCAGATGGCTGTCTCCACCAGAGAGAGAACAGACTCAGGGTCACTCTGAAGAGCCAAGGAAGAGGGATGTTCCCCTGACGCCCATGATGAAGTCCCTGCTCCAGATGGAGGACACCAAAGCCACTGAGAGCCGTGCGCTGTCCAAGAATGGCTGCAGTTCCTCCAGTATGTCACGAAATGCTGCCTAAAAGGAATTGTCCACAAAATTTTTTAATTTGCTCACCCTCAGGCCATTCCAGAGGCAGATGAAGTTGTTTGTTCATCAGAACAGATTTAGAGAAATGTAGCATTCCATCACTTGCTCACCAGTGGATGCTCTGCAGTGAATGGGTGCCGTCAGAATGAGAGTCCAAACAGCTGATAAAAACATCACAATAATCCACACCACTCCAGTCCATCAGTTAATGTCTCGTGAAGAGAAAAACTACGTGTTTGTAAGAAACAAATCCATCATAAGACGTTTTAACTTCAGACTGTTGCTTCCAGCTAAAATACGAGTCCTCTATCCATAATATTGCTTTCTCCAGTAAAAAAGTCTTCTCGTCTGAATCAGGAGAGAAATATGCACAGATCAAGCACTGTTTACAAGCAAAAACAGCCCAAAACAGTTTTCAACAAATATATCTGTGGATTTAAATGTGAGAGAATGACAGGAGATGAAATTTATCTTTTTCATTGTTATTGTGGATTATGCACCGATATTTTGGCCAGAAGTGACCGTTTAAAGTTAAAACGCCTTAATGATGGATTTGTTTCTTAAAAATACTCAGCTTTTCACTTCACAAGACATTAACTGATGGACTGGAGTGGTGTGGATTACTTGTGGATTATTGTGATGTTTTTTTTAAACAGTTTGGACTCTCATCAGCTTTACCATCACAGGAATAAATTACGTTTTAAAATCAACTATTTCACATTATTGCTGTTTTTACTGTATTTTTGATCAACCTTAGTGAGCATAAGATACTTCTTTCAAAAATCTTGTCGATCCCAAACATGAACATTTTGAACATGAGTGTGAATATATAGGCTATTTTATGAGTCCTCATTTCATGTATAGTATTTATAGTAGTAATTATCTGGCAGGCGAAGCTACACTAAGTAATTTCGATACTCCCAGCACTTGTTTACAGTCGTTGTCATTTTTATTTTGTGATGTGTGTTTTAGGGTTGGCTAGAAGGAGGCCTACAGTGGCTTTTGTGGAGAGCTCTGTGAGGGACGCTGTGGAGGAGTGGAGCGGAGCCGTGCTGAGGGCCCAGAGGAGTCTCTCTCCAGAGGGTCACAGGTCATCATCTCTGCCCCCCAGAGAACAGAGAGCCGTTCCTCTCGCCACACCCAGTGAGTGACCCAAATCTGTAGCATTTGAGTGTTTGATGCATTTTCAAAATGGCTGATAAAAGTCCAACTTCACTGATTGAATATGTTTTTTTATGTTAGCAAAGAGGGACACATTACTCCTGCCTCTCTCAGCCAAGTCCAGTCCTAAGCGCTGCCCGACTGAGAACTTCTCCACCGCGTTGGGTCACCCTCTTCCATCCCAAGAGCACCTGCAGAGCAGGTAACATTTCTGTCCTGCTATCTGACTTACTTAATAAATAATGTGTCTTATGAATGCCTTGTTTTTTAGGTTTGATGTACCTTTTGATCGAAATGGCATCAGCTCCTCTTTACCGTCCCATCCAAGCCCAAGGAAGAGGTTACAGTTTAAGTCTTCTGAGAGACTGGAAGGTATTGTTGCTTTTTCAGGTTTAACTATCAAACAGTGATAATCCTAGAAGAAGAAACAGTGATATTGACTACTGTTTATGGTGCTTGCTCATATTTTTATTTTATTTTTACACTTTCCTACAATTAATTAAATTAGTTAAGTTTTATATTTTATATTATATAATAGTTTTTTATGTATTGCTTTTATAAACTGTATGCTGTTTTAGTATTGAAATTATTAATTCTCTTTATTACATATGACTTGCATCATTAAAAAATTTCTATATATAAAAAGTTAATTATATAATTATAAATCACAGAATTGAAAAGTGTGGCAAAAATTTGAGAGAATTTATTTATTTAAAAAATAAATATTATATCTATTTTTTATATTTATTTCTTATATTTACACTACCATTTAAATGTTTGGGGTCAGTGAGTGATTTTTTTATTTTTTATTAATACTTTTTACATTTTACTTTTAATACTGTCAAAAAAGTGACAGTAAAGACATTTATAGTGTTACAAAATATATTTATTTCAATTAAATGCTGTTCTTTTGAACTTACAATAAGGTTCCATTAGTTCATGTTAGGCAATGTATTAACTAACATGAACAAACAATGAACAATACATTTATTACAGTATTGATTAATGTTAGTTCATGAAAATACAGTCGTTCATTGTTAGTTCACAGTGCATTAACTAATGTTAACAAACGCAACTTTTGATTTTAATAATGCATTAGTAAATGTTGAAATGAACATAATCTAAGATTAATAAATGCTGTAGAAGTATTGTTCATTCTTAGTTCATGTTAACTAAAGTAGTTAACTAATGTTAACTAATGAACCTTATTGTAAAGTGTTACCTGAACTTTTATCATGGTTTTGTCACATGGTTTTATTAAGCATGGGTTTCCACAAATATGAAGCAACACAACTGTTTTTAACATTGGTAATAATTAGAAATGTTTCTTGAGCAGTAAATCATCATATTAGAATGATTTCTGAAGGATCATGTGACACTGAAGACTGGAGTAATGATGCTGAAAATTCAGCTTTGATCACAGGAATACATTTCATTGTAAAACATATAAAACAATAGAAAACCTTTATTTTAAATTGTAAAAATATTTTGTCATTTTGTCAGTATTACTGTTTTTTTTTTTCATCAATTAAATGCAGCCTTGGTGAGCAGAAGAGACATTTAAAGATCTTAGTGACTCCAAACCTTTGAAGGGTAGTGTATATATAAATACATTATTTACCTAAAAATGTATCACTACTCGCTACCTTTTAACCCTGTTAGCACTGGTATTTCCTCAGGAAATGTAAGTGTTGTGTGAATTTCCTCCTCAGTGAACCCTCAGTCCAGCTTGGGCTCGTCTGAGCCTGCAGAGAGCAGTGAGTCTGAGGAGCCTGCGGTCAGACCCAGCTGGGAGGAACAGGAAGCTGCCGGTGAAGAGACGCCCCTCTCCTGTGAGCCTCGTATTCAGTCGCTGGCTGACGCAGAGCGCCTCTTTGATGAGCTCACACAGGAAAAGCAGCAGGTGATTGTGGGATATTTCCTGTTATTACATGGCTCTCTAGAACACTTGATTCTGATTGGTTGGTCGTGACTTTCTGAGATCAAATATATTCATATAATGGTAACACTTTACAGGTTTCATTTGCAAACATTAGTTAACTGCATTAGTTAATATGAACTAACAATGAATAAAACTTCTACAGCATTTATTAATCTTAATTAATGTTAATATTAGCATTTATGAATACATTTTCAGGATCAAAAGTTGTATCTGTTAACATTAGTTGCACTGTGAACTAACATGAACATTTTAAATTATCATTAACCAAGGTTAATAAATGCTGTAAAAATATATTGTTCTTTGTTAGTTCATGTTAGCTAATGCATTCATTAATGTTTACAAATGAGACCTTAATGTAAAGTGTTACCCATATAATGATGCTAAAGTAGTTCATAGTGTAGTAAACTAGTTAAATGTAGTAAAAAAAACTGTATAAAGTATTTATTTATTAAATGCACTGTTGAAAAATCTGTGAAAATTAATAGGGGTAAAATATGCTTATGATGATAATTTAGTTATAACAGTTTACTAATGATACGTTTATGAGTTTACCCGATTTAACAATCAATCTTTACTGATTTCTCAACTGTGCATTTAATAAATAAATAAATTATATATATATATATAATCTAATTAATCGCAAACTAATTTGGCTGTGAAAATACCCCCAAAAGATAATTTAAAGCTATTATCATGTTAAATGTTTAGGCTACAATGGCCTAACAAAGTATGGAACATAAAAGAAGATAATTTGAGAAACATCTGAGTATTTTTGCAATTAAAGTCACTAGTGACCAAAACAGCTTAGTTGTGACGTGACATGTGACAAAGTATGGTGACCCATACTCGGAATTAGTGCTCTGCATTTAACCCATCCAAAGTGCACACACACAGCAGTGAACACACACACACCGTGAACACACACCCGGAGCAGTGGGCAGCCATTTATGCTGCGGCGCCCGGGGAGCAGTTGGGGGTTCGGTGCCTTGCTCAAGGGCACCTCAGTCGTGGTATTGAAGGAGGGAGAGAGCGCTGTACATTCACTCCCCCCACCTACAATCCCTGCCGGTACGAGACTCGAACCCACAACCTTTGGGTTATGAGTCCGACTCTCTAACCATTAGGCCACAACTTCCCCCCAGTTACCACCAGTATTCAAAATACCTTCTTTTATGTTGTGCAAAAGAAAGTAATTCATTCAAGTTTGAAACAATATGAGGGTGAGTAAATGATCACATAATTTATTTATTTATTTATTTATTTTTGGTTAAGAGTCTATTTGTTCAAATGGCTGATTCATTCAGGAATTCAGTAAACGGCTCACTCTTTGAATCATTGGTTCACACGATTCGTGCAAAACGTGGATTCGTTTAGAACCTAAACACCGCTGTGTTGCTCGGAGACGCACAACAGTTCTGCTGTGGCTTTTTAGGTAATATTTTCCTTGGCAAAATTGAACAAGAGCACACAATATTGTGTATATATATATATATATATAATACATGAATATTACTAAATTATTATTCGCATATTTTCCATATATTTCATTTGATTTTCTAGGCCTTATATATATAAATGATATTTTTAGCAATTTTTTAAAAGCTGCCAAAACCCTTGATTTATTTCTAGCTTATTTGAGTTCATTCATTATTTTGATTCTGGCCATAAACGTGCTAAAATCATTGTGAAACTCTGAAAGCTCATGGAAAGCATGTCACAACATCACGTGAGTGTTTGGACAGCATGTGAGTCACTCACGGCTCGTGCTGGTTTTAAACTGTCTGTAGATCGATGGCAGTGCATGTTTCTGCTGTGATCTCAGCACTACACATTACATAACCTGTCTTTATAGCGCTGCTGGTTAATCACATCTGTTTTTAGCAAAGGCTTCCCTTTTCCTCTTCATTCTGAGGAGTGCTAATTCAAAACCCTGTTGTTTAATCTCAGCTGTTTCCATCCAGCAATTTGCTGAGTGCTGTGACGCTTTCACCCAATATTTATTTATTTTCCACAGATTGAGGCAGCACTGAGTCGGATTCCAGGAGCCGGGGCCCGGGTCACATTGCAGTCCAGGCTAGACGAGGTGGGAACACAATCACTTTCCATTCACATGCACATAGACTAGGGCTGGGCAAATAAAAATCGACTTTTCGATGAATTGTTTTTTAAAATGTGGTCGATTCGATAATGATTCTCAAAAGCTGCAAATCAATATTTTTCCATATATATTTCCGCTAGCATTTAACACAAGATCTGATTAACGTGAAGGTGAAATGCTGTAGTAATATTACAAATCTGCGGAAGCGTTTGACATCATGCCTAGTGCACTATGATTTCCACAATGAATGAATGGCACGGATGTGCTCTTTTGTTTACTACACACATACTGAAGCGCACGTGACGCTCGTGGTGTTTTCAGCCTCTACTGTCTCCCTGTATGACAATATGGACACATGAACATCATTCAGCTGCTCTGAGACATTTTGCCATTTAATTTGAGAAAAACTCGTATCACATACACAGCAGCTGCAAGTTCTTCACGGCAATGCTTCAAAATAAAAGTTTGGTTTAACTTGAAGAAACTGTGACAGAAATATATTACTATTGTGCAGTAGAATGTAAGATTCAATGTAATAACAATACTACTACTACTACTACAAATGATAAATATGAATAAAACTTTATTTTTAAAGGAATAATCTCACTTTTTTTTCTTTTTAATTTTAACAGTGAACCTCTGTTGTGCAGCACTTTGTTTGCCAAAAAATGAAGATTTAGTTCTCATTTGATTAAAGGATAAATTAAATTGTTTTATGCCTTCATTTGATTACCAGAAAAAATTAAGAAAAACATTTTATAGAGCCCTATTATTGTTAATAGGGCCCTATAAAATATATAGGGCTCCAAAAAAAAAAAGAAAAAAGAAAAAGTATAAAATAAAGGTCTGTGGCTCTTAATTTCTTTTTATTAATTCACCATTTGTAAACTGATGTTTACTGTTCAGTTTTTAGAAATATAAATAGCATTTGTATTAAATCTATATTCATTAAATGTAATAAAAAAAATCGAGAATTGAATCGAGAATCAAATCGAGAGCTTGCGAATCAGAATTGAATCGGGACATCTAATATGTCGAACCCAGCCCTAATATGGACCGAAAATATTACATCACAATATGAGCGCTTGTATTTCACAGTATACATTATAATATAGTTATTCACATGTCAAATATTTTAACACTTAAACCGCCAGGGGTCGTTGTATACCTAAAACCGCCAGCGAGTAAAATTTACAATAATGTATATTAAATAAATATAATATAAATATTGTAATTGTTTTTAATAATTGTATTTCATAATATATATTGTGATAGTTATTCACATTTTAAATATTATAATGTATTAAATTAATTAATATATTTGAATAAGAACACCGAATAATACACACACACACACATATAAATTGTATATATAGTATATATATATTAAAAATATAAAATATTTAATTATTTATTAAATGCACTGTGAAAAATATATTAAGCATTATATATTAAATAAATATTTAAAATATTTAATATTTCAGTATACTGCCTGTATTACAGTGACGTATTATGTCACTGTATTATGCCACTGTCTTCACAAAGTAATGTCTAGTGTCATGAAATGATTTTTAGTCATCAACTATGTTTTTGTCCTCTTGTTTTATGTTCAAGGCTATTTTAAGCAGGCTACATTTATCACTTTTCTTAACTTTGAATATAGGCAAAAACCAGCCTGCATTGACAACGAGAATTAGAAGGAAATAAATACATATTTGGGTGGTGTAATATTATAATAAAATGTCATTAATCCCATATTAAGATGACACATGTTATTTAAATTACTAAAATACCGTATCGCCTAGAAAAGGTGAACCGCGACCTCGGGTTCATCCGCATGACTCTGAAACGATTCAACATCCTGCGATCTTCTGCCAACATATAGCCCACGGCTGCTGTGAACTGCCATGAATTATGATCTTTACCCTGGACCATATGAATTATTATCACGGTGGAACGATCGTTCCACTGTACAGACTCCGATATGTACATGTTCAGTAAATATTTCTACTTTTATTACTGTAGGATCTATTTTGTATGTTTTATTACATGGTGAACATACTATAAAGTATATTTTAATAATGCCTAGATTTGTAAAAACATTTACTTTTTTAACGCCACAGAAATATGGAAAATTGTATGCTCGACTCGATATTTTTTATTTGATTCGTTTGCTGCTGATTTAAATGAATGGCAACAATCCAGTCCTGCAGGGCAGCTCATTGGCATATGTTTCCATTCCACTATGTGTCTTACGACTCTTTATTTAAATGACACTTGCTCAAAAAGCAGGCTTTCACTGTTTGTGGCATGTTCATTAATTTACGCGATAACATTGCCTGTGCCATATGCGAGCAGAGAATGATAGCACATATCTGATAATAAGATGAGTAGAGTTGAATTGCCTTGTCGAAATCATCTCATGCAAAGAACACAAACCCAAACCAGCACCGACTGTTTACACATGATTATCAAAGCTAGACCTCTGACATTTTCCAGTGCAACACAGGATGTACTGCTTACTTTGATGCATGAAATTTGAAATATGCTCTTCTCTGCTTTTCCATTTGTTCAGTTTTTTTCCTGTAGCTCATGGAATCTATTTAACTGTTGCACAAAATGTTCCACAATTAAAACTGCATACGGAATAATGTGTTTGAGTCATTATGATTTGATGACATCTGGAATATGTTCGACTCTTGGCTGTTTACTCAAATCATTCATTAAATGAGCTTGAAACATGTTTTGCGTTCATCAGAACTGTTTTAGTGTTAAAGGCATAATTTGACCATAAAAGGAAAATTCATTTCTGGATGTATGTAAACAAAGAAGTGTGTGTATTGAGAACCTGCCAGATTCGTATATGCAAAAGCATAAACGATTTTGAGCTTGGATAGAAGGCATGATTTTCAGTAAATATCAACTTGAAGGTATAAAATAAATAATGACTTTATAGGTGAACTACTTTTAAATTTAGTTTCTTTCAAAACATGGTCATATGGTTTAAGAAGACTTTTATATAGTAATTTTTTGGAGCTTACAGGCCTGTTCACACCAGGAACGATGCCAATAATGATAACTATTTTAGTCTCCACACCAAGTTATTGCTAACATTCGGTTTATAATTAGTTGGCGCTGCAGTTTTGTCTTCTGCCACTTTAAATGTTTGATCTTTTAAAAGCAGGATGGATTCTGATTGGCTGTCAATGTTTTTATTGTTGTTCAGCTATCCACCTTTTTCTTCAGCGCGGAAGTAAGCCTATGGGTGAGACTTCCGGTTCATTAGCCGCTATAGGTAAATAACGAGAAGAATAACAACGTGCAGTAAACGGTAAAACTGTTTGCACTACAAACCAGTGTGTTCATAATTAAGATAATACATTAAAATAATATGGTAAGACACACCAATTTTCAATATTAAGCAGCAAAAGGAGCGGTTCTGTACAGCTAAAAATAACCGAACGCGGATGAGACTGGAAGCTAGACCCATAGAATTTACAAATGGCCGCGCCCATTTTTACGGCAAGAAAAAGGTGGATACAACTTTTTTTTAAAAAGTGATTCCAGCTATATCGTTCCTCTGTGCCATTATCGTTATGACGTGGACTCTGCTGTTCCCTTAAATTTAGAATGATTTTTAAAACTATATTTATCGTTATAACGATTTTATTTATTGGTAGTTTTCCGAAAATGAAAATTCTGTCTTCATTTACTCTCCCTCAAGTTGTTCCAAACCGGTATGAGCTTCTTTGAAGAATGTACGTTACCAAACAGTTGATGGTACCCATTGACTTCCATAGTAATTTTTCCACATGGCTACCGTCAACTGTTTGGTTACGAACATTTCCCAAAATATCTTCTTTTGTGTTAATCAGAAGAAAGAAACTCATACGGGTTTGGAACAACTTTGAGGGTGATTAAATAATGACGGATTTTCATTTTTAGGTGAACTATCCCTTTAACAGATGTAATAACCTTTCACTTTCATTGCATGGAAAAGAGCGGCTTTTACGTTTTGCAACAAAATCCTGCCATTTTTCCATAGAAGCAAGAAAAACAGCTTTGCAATGCATGAGGGTGGGTAAATGAGTAATTTATTAAGTTTTAGTTCTTTATGTTTTGTCCTTTTTAGAGCTTGACAGCTAGTCCCCATCCACTTCCATTGTATAGACGAGCAGCTTGAACAATATGCAAACTATCTCCTTTTGTGTTTCACATAAGAGAGATAGCCATATGGATTTGGAACAACACGGTGGTGAGTAAATAATTACAAAATGTTAATTTTTGGCTTAACTGTCGCTTTAAGAATTTGGCGATTTTAGTCATCGAATTACGCCGCCAGAGGGCGCTACAGCGATGTAAATATAACCCCTAGAGGAAGGGGAGAGGCGAATTTACCATCCAATGATATCGGACCAGAAATGATGCTGCTCGCACTTTCGGTAAAGATAGAAAGAAGGAAAGGACGTGCACTCACTGAAAAGCTAGGTCAAGGTTTTGAGAAAGAGCATATGCTTTTTAAATAGACCCGCAGAACCCACGGGACTGCGCGCAAATGCAAGGATCAGCATACCTGTACAGTTTTTCTGCATGCTGTTTTTTTAAAGGATCAACTATATAAGCTGCAGCGGATATAATGATGCAGGAAGCCCCACTGCCGCTGCTGTACATGCTGAAAACAACAATGCAAAGGCAGTGACAGTCAATCTCGAGCTCTACTGTGGTTTAACCAGTCCTGTCACTTCCTCTTTGACGTGTGCATGTTGTGGACTGTCAGCCGTACGCGCTATTTTAAAAGCACAGGACTTTATTTTTTGATTGCGTGGAGGAAACCGTCGGCCTGCTTTGCTGTTTTATTTAGTCGGCTGAACCGGTAGCCAGCGGCTCGCTTACAGACAGCGAGGAAATAGAGTTGCAGTGACCGGCAGACAGCTCGACCTGCGGCGGGGATGTGTGTGAGCTAAAGCCGCCGGATATCGATGGCCGCGTCGCTCTGATCAGAGCCGCTTTGAGCTAAAACTCCGCGCCGAAGGTAAGAAACGACAAAGCCCGCGAAATATCTGCACGCGTTTGAAATGTTCTTTTCAACGGTCTTATTTTTAATTCCAACGGTCGCTTGTGAGTTAGCTAGTCACGGCCTTCTGTCATTCGTGACCAAAATAAATAATTAAACGCCTTAAACCCTGATTTTTTTTGTTTGTTTGTTTTTGTTTTTAAACGGTTTGCCCCATTTAAACGAACCATTTGGGAGTTGTAATGAGATTAATGTATGTGGGTATTAAAGGTGTTATTTAGTTAATTGTGGAGGAGATTATTCTATTATTTAGATGCTGCAATTTTAGTCTTATCATAAGACTTTTACGGTTGTCTAGATTAGATGGGATTCATAAATTGGCCAATCTTCGCGGTAGCATGAATAGTTAATGAGGGTTATCACTGGGCAGTCAAATCACTTATCAGTTTGATTTTGTACCTGTAATAATGTATGCTGTATTAATTATTCAGTTTCATGAATTAGCATTTAATTTATACATGTATATTCATGACAAGATATCTTTAAAGAGCCTTACTTATTATTTATATTTATGTGTGATTTATAGATTTATAATTTCTGCATGTGATTTCCTCAGGAAAGCTGGTCATGAGATGTATAGTTTGATTTTTTTGGTTTTGAATTTGTGACCTATCAAAGTTAATTAGCTGTCAGAGATAACCTACCTGGTTGAAGAAGATTAGTTAGCTCTACAAGTGACATTATCCACTGCAAGTAAACTGATGAATACCTAATTTAAGTGGTTCTAACATAACTTTATTGATGTCAAGATTTTAATTTTGTGATAAACACTGTTCCCACAGTCTGGAAAAAACTTGAAGTATGTATTTTTAAAATGATAGAAAAACAGCTTTGTAGTTTATACAATAAAACAATAAGTTAAAAACAGTAATATGTTATAAAAAATCAACTACGTTTGAAACAAACAACAACAACGAAAAGTGTAAATGGAGATTTACAGGCCTGGAAAGGTTATTTATTTATTTATTTTGAATATACATTTTTAAAATGATGCTAAACTCATTAAACATTAAACATTAATGAACATTAAACATAAAGACATTAAACTTTTTTTAAATATTTGATAATTTTACAGTTTTTTGCATATGTGGTTGACTTAAATGACACAGACATGACTCTCTGTCATGTGTTTTTGTGTGCATGTCCATATAATAATTGACCATTTTTGTCAGTTGACCCTGTTTGGCTGATTTGGATATCTAAAGTTAATCAACTGTCAGAGATAACCTACCTGGTTAAGGATTAGAAAGCCCTTAAAGTTACGTTACCCAAAGACGAAGAGAGTTTGTGCTGTAAAACATAGTTTTGTATATGCAGTTTGGCTTATTCTGTGTAGTTGAAATCCATCCATCCAATATTTCCCCCCAATATTTAGATTAGTGTTGACCGTTTCATTGGTTGATAATAACATTTTTACGTTTGGTCCGAAATATGAAGATACATCCTCAATATCTAGCATTATTTTCATCTGTCTTTGATTAATAAGCATATGGAACAAAGTCCTGCATCATCCAGTAATAATTTCAGTCTTGTCAAGATAATTGGGCCGTTCTTCACGTCTTAATCGCAGGGTCACAATTATCTTGTCACGCAATTGTTAATTTTAGCTGCTATTCCACTTCGGAGCCTCTTTTTGCCGTGTGTGCGCAGGACCCTCCCTTTTGCTAGCAACCTACATATTTAGTTAGCGAGACCTCATAGTTTGCCATGTTCTTTTCAAGCAAATCGAGGGAGAGGAAAAAATGCTTCCCTGTATCTAATTATCCTGCCAAAATGATTAGGTTTGTTTTTAATGAATCCTGTTATGCAGCAGCCATCGTAGATGGAATGAGTCACAGTATTGATTGGCTTCCACTGCCCCCTCCCGCTCCCGGCCCGGCCGGAGAACGTCTGCTAATGGCTGCAGCTCCAGCAGGGACGTACGGGTGGATGGAGGCAAGGCAGGCCGCTGCCAGGCTCGTGACAGTATGCCAATATGACCCAGACACCATCAGCAGCAGGCCGGTGCCACAACGGAGAGAAGGAAGCGAAACAGCGGGGCGACACTACACAGTTGCACCTTGTTATTTATAGCTGAATAGTAAACACTGAGATGCATTCCTTCCAAACAAGGCAAGCAGGCGTGCTAGGGGCCACCAATCTGCTACAGAACATACGTATGTTCATTTGGGCCAGGAAGTTTTGTCATCCATTGTGTTATTACTGTGAAAGAACCAGTGCTGAGCTTTTTTTTTTACAGTGGCTTTTTCTTGGGTAAAATTTTAAGAATTTCATTGCACAGTAACTAGGGATGTAACGATTCATTCGATTCGATTCACGATTATAATTTTTTTTTAACAAAATTAGATTTAAGACAAATTATAAATTAAATGTGTCCTTTTATTATTGCTTGGACAAAATGCTGCACATTTCTTTGTGAAATTGAAATATAACACTATAATAATATATCTAAAGACAGTAAGTTCCCCTCAGACATACATTCATATAAACTCCTACCCCTAAATTAATCGCGATTTGGTTAGCATCTCAACCGATTTGAATTGTCACATATTTGAATCGATTTTCAACCGGCTCCATATTCTAATATATATATATAGCTAACAATAGCTATATATATTAGAATATGGATATCTTTGCTGGAAATTCAACCCAAAAATGGTTTTATATATTAAATAAGACTGTTAAATTGACTGTTTTTGATAATCAACTCAGTATACTTTAATACTTGAAAAGATGATTAAATGAATAAGTCTGGTACCAAATCATAGCAAAACCAGCCTTGCATTTTATATCATACTTCAAAAAGTTACAAAAGTTGTCACTGGGGCCGGTACCCTTTCTAATATGTACATTTATGGCGCTTTTCCACTGCGTGGTACGGCACGGCACGGTTCGACTCGGCTCGGTTTCAGGTACTGTACCCAGTGGAAAACCCCCCAAAAGTTAACTGTACCGAGCCGTACCATGCAGTGGAAAAGCGCCATTAGAGACCAGTATGTACCTTTAAAGTACCAATATGCACCATTTAGGGATAAATATGGTGCAAAGATGTTACTTTTTGCAAAGGTGTACTGCCTTAGTGACAGCTTTTGTACCTTTTTTTTTTTTTTTAGAGTGTAAGTTAAAAAGAAAAGACTTTGGAAAGCAGCTGATATATGAACAAAATGTAATAGAGAGCTGCAGCCTTGACATCAAAACCCAGAAGACTAATTCGCCATGGGTTCCCTCCAGATTTTCCTATGGGTTTTTTAATTGGGGTTTTCTAGTAAAATAAGGTCTGTGGTAAACATGACTTGATGATACTTGGATGTTTTATTGTACATAGGGTTGTAACGGTATGAGATTTTCACGGTATGATAATCGTCTCAGAAAATATCACGGTTTCACGGTTGTCATGGTATATATTAAACAATCATTCTTAACGGTAACAATGACTCTTGAAAGAACAAGAACAAGTTATTTGAGTGAACAAATCCTTTATTACAACAAACTTGAAACCATTTTAATGAAAGTATTGAAGTCTCCCTTCTGAAAAAATTAATAAATTAATTTAAAAAACAATAAAAAAATAAAGCTGTACACCTTATGTATATCTATATCACACTTTAACATTTTAATTAATGTTTTAAAATGTTATCAAATGAAAATATACAACTCATTTTATTTTTGGCAAAGTTAAAACATGGACAAACATGATATTCCTTGAAAACAATGTTTAAATAAATAATTTTATTATAAAGAATATTATTATTTTTGTTATTATAACTTTGAAGTACATTGTACAATGCTAATATTTTTCTGTCATAATTTCAAATTAAATCGAACGTTTATTTTGATGGGTTATAGCGGACCTTTGGGTTTCAGAGTGTATTTGACAATGGTTTTCTCAAATTAAACTAGGAAATATTTATCTTGTTATTAATGCGACACACCTTCATCTGCACGGAGGGATGGTGTACGCGAATATGAGCGAAGATGTTGGATGTATTGCATGCTTTTGCAGCCACTTTGCGTCCACATTTTTTGCAAATTGGATTCGTCCTCAAGGACAACCCCGCGTTCGTTTTTTTTAATATCAGAAGTATTCCCATTCTGCAGATTTTAACTTTTTTTTTTGGCGGGGATGGAGATTAGATATTATCTCTGTCTCTGTCATTTTCTCCGCTGCACGTGCGTGTAAGCAGCCAAGTGAATGCAGAGTGAAGCGGCCGAGCGGAAATAAGTTGCATATGTGCGGGGTGAGATTTTTTTTCATTCATTTAAAAAAACAAAAAGCCGTATATATGCAAATGTTTACGGTATGATAACCGTGCACGTTCAAACCGTGATAAACCGACATATCGTTACAACTGTAATTGTACAATGTAAACTGCTCACACAACAAACGTTCTTATGTAGTTACTTATTACAAACATACGTTTTTTTAAAATTCGCATTTTCAGTATGAGTGTGTGCAATTTGCGTTGTAGAGCAAAATGCCCAAGTATTGTCAATTTATATTTACCACAGACCTTATTTTACTCATAAATTGAAAACCCCCATTATAAAAACCCATAGGAAAATCTCAAGGGAACCCATGGTGAATTAGTCTTACAGGTTTTGACATGAAGCCTCTCTAATGTACATAAATAGATTTTTGTGTTATTTATTTTAATTTTTTTTTCAATTTATGCAATTTTTTTGCAACATTGCTTATCCATAAACCTGCTCTTAAACCGTGTCTGCACAACATAAATTGCTCATATTTCAGTTAGCTTTAAATGCACATCTGCGAGATTATTTTCAGTGTAAACAGTTTTTCTAGAGTTTTCTTTTGCGCCATAGTGGAAACTGTATCAGAATCGCTTCAAGGTTAACTTGTTTATGCCATTGCATGGACAGTACCATCATTTCTTTAGAATGAATGAATGCAAAAGCAAAATCTTGCGTTCGTGTTCGCACGCGTGATATGACTGGCAGTTGTTCACATGCACTGGAATCTGTTAACCTGTGTAACAGTAGCACTTTTCCCTCGAGCGGGCCGAGAGCATAACGGAGACACTCGATCCTCTGGTCTCCAGACACTGTATATCTCTCAGGTGAGACCATTAATAAATGACGTGTGTAGGTTTGTGTGCAAGTGCTTTGTATCATGTTTAGCATAGCTTGTTCCGGATCTCCTTGAGTATTCGTCGGGGAAAATCAGCCCATCAGTCATTCCAGCACTGATGCGTCCCAAATATACCCATTGTGCTCGTTAATAAGCGTACTGTAGCAGGAAGTGTGTTGGTGTTGGCAGAAGAGCTGTGTGGGCATTTGCTTGGGTGTCTTTATATAACTTATGGAAAGTTACAAATAACCATAGCATCTCCATCGACATCTCTATTCCCTGTTCTTCTCATTAGTCAGCTCAGCTGATCTGGAAGAGTTGATTCCCGCAGTTGACGAGGGGAACGACATCTGTGTTCTAGACCTGTTTTAGATGGTTTGGAAGAGGAACCGTAACCAGAATGTTCGTGGGATCCTAATGGATTAGTTGAAAACTAATCGCCCTCATGTCTTTTCTATGGAAGCTTGTTTCCGCCACTTAATAAAAATAAAAAAGGTAATTGTGACTTTTTATCTCACAATTCTGACTTTTTTTCTTAGAATTCCAAGTTATAAAGTCAGAATTGTGATATAAAGTCACAATTACGTGTTATAAAGTCATAATTGCAATTTATTTCTCGCAATTCTGACTTTTTTCTCAGAATTGTTTATAACTCGCAACTTTGTGGTATAGAGTCAGAATTGTGAGATATAACTTGTAATTTATATCTCACAATTCTGACTTTATAACTTGCGATTGCGTGTTATAAAAAATATAATTGTGACTTTTTATTTCACAATTCTGACTTTTTCCTCATAATTTCCTCATAATCTTGCAATTATGACTTTTCTCAGAATCGCGAGATATAAACTCTGTAAGAAACTGTAAGAAAATAGTATTTTTTCCTCAGAATTGGACTTAATAATTCAGAATTGAGTTTATATCTCACAATTCTGACAAAAGAAGAATTGTGAGGGGAAAAGTCAGAATTGTGAGATAAATTTGCAATTGCAAGGAAAAAAGTCAGAATTGGGACTTTATATCTCTATTTATTTATCGCAATTCTGACTTTATTTCTCACAATTGCAACTTATATCTCACAATTCTGACTTTATAACTGTCAGTTGCGAGTTTATGTATTGCGATTTTGACTTTATAACTCACAATTTCGTGTTTGTATCTTGCAATTCTGAGAAAAAAGTCAGAATTGCAAGATGTAAACTCGCAATTGCGAGAAAAATAGTCAGAATTGTGAGATAAAAAAGTCGCAATTACATTTTTCCATTTTTTATTCAGTGGTGGAATTTTGAAGGATGTTCAATCATGCAGCTCTTTTTTTTATTACCCTACTGATATAGTGTTAATTTCGTTAACGAAGACGATGACGAAAAATGTTCGTTGACGAGCTTTTTTTCCCATGACTAAGACGAGACGAAGACGAGATGATAATAAGGTCAATAAACGATAACTATGACTATATCAACATGCAATTTCGTTGACGAGACTAAAATGTATTAAAAAAAAAAAAAACTTTACCAAAAACCTCTTTTTATTTTTGTCAAAAAAAAGTCGACAAAATGTTATTGCTGACTGCTCTACACGCATCTACTACGTGAGCTTTCATGAGTGCGGTTGCCAGATATCAAGAGTTCAAATCCCCGAATCAGAGCTTCGCTGTTATAAGAAATGCTCATACATTTCATTGAATAAACAAAAACAGGACAAGGTTTTCTAAATATGACAACTAAAATGTACATTTGAGTAAGACTAAAACTAAATTAAAAATGGCTGCCATTGGTTCGTTGGTCCATTAGATCGAATTGCTTTCTCACTACAACCGAACCGCTCCAGAGTTCGTTTTCAATCGAGCCGAGACCACCTCGTTCAGGCGATCTCGGACCGATTGTTTTGGCGCAGATCCGAGCGCGATTGCCGTGTTCACATATGCCCAAACGAACCGAGCTAAGGGGGGAAACGCGCCAGGTTCCGAAACAACGAGCCAGGAGTGAAAGCACCCTAAAACTTGACTAAAACTAAATAGGATAAGGTTGACTAAATATGATAAAAACTAACAAGGACATTTTAACACAGGACTAAGACTAAAATTGAAAATAGCTGACAAAATTAACACTATACTGATAGTAGTCAATAGTGACCGTCTCTGTCAGGCTCCAGAAAAGAGCACTGTGTTTCTAGCGCGTTATCTTTTAAGTCTTCTGAAGTCACGTTTTTTGTGATGAACAGACTGGAAATGTTTGTCATTACTGACTTAAATTCTGCAGCTCTCAATGCTAATATTGATCCATTCAAATATGGAGCAAATAATGACTTTAGTTTGGTCTCTTTCTCATACTAAGCTATCATATGTCTTTGAATATGGTGTAGCCTACATGCCATATGAACTTTTGTATTTTTTAAATAGTTTTGGAGCTTTGAGAGACATGGTCACCAACTGGTGTTGTATATGAAAGCAATAGATGAAGATACTCAAATGGGTTTGGATTGACATGATGGTGAGCAAATATTGAATGAATTTCATTATAGGGTGAACTATCCCTTCAAACACGTTGGCTGACACCATCAGAAGACTCTGTACATGTGCTGAAATGATCCATCCGCTGACCTCGTCCCAATTTCACAAATGGAAAAGTTGCATAGTACTATCCCCAAGTGTTGTTGCACTCATGCCGCTTGTGACGGCATAGCCAAACGTCACTGTCTTTTGAAATTTTAATAGTGTTTGTCCGCCCCACTTACAGTAATAGACTCGGAAAGGCAATACACTGAAAGGACCACTCTGTTAGTATGGACCTACCTGCTGCAACCTCTTTTGTGACATCAGTTCTTCAGGTTTTGGTTTGTGTGTGGGCAATAGCCATTCTTCACAAAGCAGAACACCATTATTAATGAATGCAATCAGGAAATGGCCAGTTGGTCTTAATAGATGCCTAATCTTGGTAACAAATGGGCCTGGGGTTGGTTGGGGGGGGGGTTGTGTCATTGCGACTCCGAGCGGCGTGCCATTAATGCTGCGAGAAGCAACTGTGTATTTTTCACTTTTTGCGCTTGGAGCCCGTCCAGAAGCTAATGGTATTGGGACGTGTGTGGCGCTCTGAGGCCACGCCCACTGTGTCTTTGATTGATGCTGTCGCCTCTGAACTTAGAGAAGTGACTGGTGAAAAGATGTTATGGTAGTTGCTGGGATAGATGATATGTAGGCCTATTAAATATAATTGTGATGAATTTGTAATGATTGGAAGCCATTTACAGTAAGTTTTTTGTTAACATTAAATAACATTAACAATGAAAAATACTTTTAAAGCATTTAATAATCTTAGTTAATGTTAATTTCAACATTTAGTAATGCATTATTAAAACCAAAAATTGTATCTGTTGATATTATTTAAAGGGGTCATATGATGTTGCTAAAAAAAACATTATTTTGTGTATTTGGTGTAATGAAATGTTTATGCGGTTTAAAGTAAAAAAAACACATGATTTTCCACATACTGTACATTATTGTTTCTCCTCTATGCCCCGCCTTTCTGAAAAGCGTTGATTTTTACAAAGCTCATCTGTCTGAAAAGCGAGGTTTGCTCTGTTTGGCCAGCTATTCAGTGCGTTGTGATTGGCCGAATACCTCAAGCGTGAGACGGAAATGTTACGCCCCACACATACTGTTGATGCCGTGTCCGGCCGGAGCGACGAGACATAAACATTAAAACCCATTACAAACGAGGCATTTGTTGCATCCAGTGGGGACATAATGATGATAAAGACATTTATAATGTTACAAAAGATTTCTATTTCAGATAAATGTTGCTTTGAAATCACAGGAATAAATTACATTTTAAAATATATTCAAATAGAAAGTTATTTAAAATAATAAGAATATTTCAAAATAATACAGTTTTTTGATTTTTGCTGTACTTTGGATCAAATAAAAGCAGGCTTGGTGAGCAGAAGAGACTTCTTAAAAAACAACAAAAAACATTAAAAATCTTACAGTCCACCTAGTGGCGAAACAATGCAATCGACACAAGCGTTATGTGGCAGTTACTTTCAAACTCGGATTTGCTCTATTTTGGTCGCGCTACCATAGACATCAATGTTTGTATCTGAATTATAAACGTTCATCCCAGTATTTCTGTGATAATATGATTGACTGTAGTTGAAAAGACTGTTTGTGAAGCCCCCCCGAAGGTCAAGTTAATTTAATTTAATTTAATTTTCTGTATAGTGCCAGATCACAACAGAAGTCATTTAAAGGTACTTTTCGTATAGAACAGGTATAGGTATAGAACCTTGTTCTTTTATTAAACAAACTAAATAGCTTTATGTTATTTATCTTATTTACATGACGGCATGTCATTTCTGTCTGTTACATGTCGCGCTCTCTGTATCGCTCACAGCGGAGTTCCACTCCGATGTGCACACACAAGTGAGCACACTCCCACTAGTATTTGTAAATATTAAGCTGCAAAACGACTATTTAAATATGAATTCTGCGTGTCTATGTGTTAATGAATGGAGCAGACGTGCGGTTTTGTGTACTACTCGTACTGAAGCGCACGTGACGCTTGCGGTGATATTAACGTCTGCCGTCTCACTAATGAGGACATAAATACATGAACAACATCTCCAGAACTGCTCTGGTCATGAGCATTTGACCGTTTCATTTGAGTAAAACGATCCTCATATCATATACACACAGGAATGTAAAGGTATTCACGGCAACCCGTCAAAAATAAAAGTTCGGTTTAACTTGAAGACATTGCAGCAGAAATATATTACTATTGTTAAGTAGAATGTACGTAATAGGCTACTACTACTACTAAAATTATTAAAACCTTATTTTTAAGCAATAATCATACAATATTTCTTCAATGTTTTAATTGTAATATTAAATCCCCTTTATTTTCCCAAAATTTTTTTTTTTTTCATTAATTCATTATGCCTTAAATAATGTAAATACACTCCACAGAATTTCTGAGGAAGAAAATCATTAGGCTATTGTAAGAATAAATGAAACGTGTTTTTATGCTTTCAAATAATTAGACATGTTAAAACAGAATTTGGTAAGAATAAAACATAAGGTTGGAAAAAATAAAACATTTCATAGGGCCCTAAACATGTAATTTTTGTTAAACTTTTGATAAATTGATGTTAAATTAAGTTTCATGATTTTAATTAATTAGACATGTTTTTTGAATAATAAAATTTAATTTAACCATTAAAAATGAGACCAGAAAAATTAAAACAGAATTTTTTTTGTGGGTCAAAGACGAAAAGGGGTTTTCAAGCATCAAAGCAACTAAAGTTTAATACATTTTTAAGTAAAATAAAATTTAGTTTTGTTCTGTACATTAGAATGTGTCCTGTTTCATTTTATAAATTTTTTTCTTAGCAAAAAATAATGAAATTTTTTACTATGATTTACAGTATACTCACTAAAATGTCATTCAGTGTAACAGTAGTTCATATACCTAAAAATATTTTCAGGCATATCTAGAACCAGAATCATTAGATGACATTAAAAGACTGTATTTAGGATCACAGTGCTTTCCCCCAAAACTAATTAATTGTCATTTTAAATCTTTACCAAACTTTGCCACTATCCTTCAAACCACTAGTTTTTACCCTGTTGTCAGCAAGAAGTTTTTATTTAAAATATAGACATTTTAATGTAATTGTCATTATTCTCAATTATATATTTAAAATATTGGTATATATATATATATATATATATATATATATATATTAGCAAAGGTCAATATAAGTATGTTGTTTCATTTTTACATAAATATACAGTATGTTATGCTGAATGATGGTGGAACGTTATTTCACCCATATTTTGACATTATATTTTCACAAAAGTTATAGAAACATTAAAGTAGTCACTTTACTTGGATTTAATAGGCTTTCTATGTATATGAAATCACTTTTATACATTTTATTTGATGCGGACACAAAAATCGCCTCGTCTTTGACCAATGTATTAAAATGTTTAAGTAGCAAGTTAGTTACTTCATTAATTATGTCAAGCTCTCAGTTTTAATGATTCAGAACTCTGATTCGATGATTTATAAATATAAATATTGAGATATCTAGTCTTTTTAGTAGATGCCATGTTTGTTTCTCTCTTAGACAACAAATTCTGATCCACAGTCTCGATATTCAATATTCCCAGCATCGTTTTAAACAATCGAATGCGCAGGAGTTTGTAGATCCGTGTATTTTGTTTTCTTGTGAGGTTTCTGTTTAATCTCCTTGCTGTAAAATGATACTCAATATCAAACACCTGATGCAGTATTCAACAGTGTGATCGATTTCTCAAGCCTCAAGCTATGCTAATTTCACATAAAAATCGATGCAAGCCCAAGTTGTTCTCTTCTACACACTGATGTTTCATACTCACCATGTCTTTTGAATATTTATACACAGCTTAACGTTAAAAACTGGCATGTTGCATCAAAATTGCAGTATTTCCATTTATGGTTTTCATCATTACCAGGAAAGAACTTGCTGGCGTCTTAAGCTTTCATTGGTGTCTGTGTTGAGGCTTTTTGGCTTCTGTGGTTCAGCAAAGTTCCTGTCCAAGTTCGTGTCTGATAAAGTACGAGGGCCAGTGGAATTTTCCCACCACCGCACACAGAGACCCGCTTACGCCATCGGCCCTTTCATCATCCTGTTGAGCCGTGTTGCTCACTTGTGAAGCGATTTGCATTTTATTGTGAGGTTTTATAGATTTGCATTTGTTATTTCAGCAGGTATTTGCAACGCAAAGCAACACAGAATGGGAATGAGAGGGTTGAGGAGAAGTTGCCATTGATAAATTTTGTACGTAGTATTATAGCATAGGAAGGAAACGGGTTTAAAATGACATGTTCTCAACTTACATGCATCATATTTGCATATAATAATCCCTATAATGATTTGACTTGAGAATGAGATTGGGAGATTTTCTTTGGCTCACGTGTGTTTGGTCGCATTTGTATGTCACGGTGCTTTTGCATTTTCCCTCCTAGCCACGTTATTTGTTCCTCCCCATTACCCAACAGCATATCAGCAGTCGCATCAGGTATCCACCTTATGAAACTCATGCATTATAACCCGAGCCCCCTTAATGTGCTCCGCCAACACCAGCGACGTAGCATCTCAGACTCCAGCGGAAGCTCTTTTCTCAATAGGTTCCATTTTTCCCACAACTGGCCCCTAAAAAGGCTTTTTAATAGCTCAGAGTAGAGGCTCGGCATGAGATGAGTGGCTGACGATTATCTGAGCTCAAATCCCGTGAGGTGAGTGATTTATTACAATAATTTAAAGAAACGAGAGAGCACGGAGGCGAGCCACTATCAGCTGGGCCGCTCTATAAATAAACTGCCTTTTCTCATCATCCGCCCCTCACGTCAAGGGTTTGTTTGCGCTTCCCTCTTCCTCCATTTATTCATGTGTCTTGTGTAGCGGCGCATCGTCTCCGACTTATTTGCCTCTAATTTATCTGAAGCAGAAGAGACTTCGGATGTTCTGATAAGAATTTTATGGTGTTTTCGGAAAAACGTCGTAGGAAGCGAAGCACGTCGCCCGTGAGTGCGATTAGTATAAGAGGGAAGCACATTGGAATGGATTATCCGTTATTCAGTTTTAAAAGTGATGCACATTATCTTTTTATGTCAAGGTATTGTATTTTACAAAGGCAGATTTTACGAAGTCATAGTTTTTTTACAATTTTTTTTATTTTAAATATGAAATAGATACTTAGTGATGCTTCTTGATTCCAAATAGCATAAAGATTAAGAAATATATCGTGATATCAATTTTGGCCATATCGTCCAGCCCTAAGTACTGGTGACTTTTCATGTCGAAGTATTGTACTTCACATAGGCAGACTTTGCAAAGTTATGAAAAAATAAAATACAATTTTTGCGAAGAAAATATTTAATATTACCAATTCAAAGTAAAATATTAACCAATTCAAACAATGGAATGTGACTGTCATTATTTCTTATTTAAGTAACTGTTAAGAAATAAATTTAAAAAAAAATTTTTTTTTAGATATTTTAAATATGAACTAGATTTTTAAATGTTTTGATGAGTAGAACGTGTTTATTTGAAATGGATTTTTTGTAACAATAAAGAAGTCTTTACTGTCACTTTTAATCCATTTAATGTGTCCTTGATGAAAAAAAAGTATTAATTTCTTATACTTTCTTATAAAAAATACTGACTTCAAACTTCTGAACAGCAGTGTAAATATTAAAGACAATATTTATGAAAATGAAAGTTTTGAAAAAAAATTGTGAAGAAAATATTTAATATCATTTTAAAGTATAATATTTACCAATTAAAACAATGGTATTATCTTTTTTTTCTCATTTAATTAACCATTAAAAAATTATGATTTTTAAAAAAAAGTGTATTTATTTACTTTTTCTTTTCTTTTCTTTTTTCTTTTTTTTTTTTTTTGTACATATTTTAAATATAAACTAGATTTTCTTACATTTTGTATAGAAAATAGGGCTGGATGTGAAAGGAGAATGTAAGTGTGTGAGAGTGCCAGAATGAATTATGGCTTGTACGGCCCCTCATAAAAATACTTTTGAGTCTTTCTACATATATTTTTTTCAGTCTGTTTTTCTTTTAATCTCATGTTTAATTCAATGTATTATTTGCCATCTCTTTGTAAATATTTGTAAAGCACATTTTTACCAGCGGTTTCAGAGTGAAAATTGTTTCAAAGTAAATCCTGCACCAAAAATTTTCAGTGCATTATGAAGTTGCTTCAGGTTAAAGGTTTGTTACAGTCTTCCACAGCTAATTATTTGACTTTAAAGAATTAGCTTTAGCCTTTGACACCCTCAGAAATGGGATAATGGTGTTGGTATTCTCATGCCAGCGATGCCCATAGCAAATAACCTCTCTTTAATCTCTTTATCTCAATAGCCAACAGTTGTAATATTCAAAATACTCCCCTGTTCTTTGTTCTGTTACACAACGCATCCAAAGCAAAGAAAACAGAAGGAAGTCCTTTGTCACCGTTGTGTGCTCAGAGATTTAGCATTGTATTAAAAATTCTGTTTTATTTTGTTGTGTTCAGCAGTTACGCTGGACCAGTGACGTGGGTCGTGTGCGTTCAGAGCCAGCGAGTGTCAGACTCCTGCGTCTGGGTTATGTCGGCTGTGTTGAGACGCCAGAGGACTTCAGATCAATTAAATTTAACAAATTGCCGTTGCTAGATAGACGGGTCTGTTAACAGAAACCTGCTGATGGCGGGATAACAGATCAGTGGCATTTGGTGCTGAACACAACAGGTTATGTCGTCAAGTCAGCTAGAAGGATGTGAAATGTCAAACATACCCAAAGTCCCCATTGTACTTCCTGTTTTTGAATAACACATATTGAGATATGCACACCACATCTTTGAAGGTTTTAAGTGTGGTTCTCACGATAGCCATGTGAGTGAAATCTTTAGAGGCACAATACTAATTTTAATAGTACTCACTTGTTTCTTTTAAACTTCAAAAGTTTGGTCAGAAATACAGTAAAAACATAAAATACTTTAACAATTTAAAATAACTGTTTTCTAATTGAATATATTGTAAAATGTAATTTATTCCTGTGATGCAGAGCATCATTACTCCAGTCTTCAGTGTCACATGATCCTTCAGAAATCATTCTAATATGCTGATTTGATGCTCAAGAAACATTTCTGATTATCATCAATGTTGAAAACAGTTGTGCTGCTTCAGATTTCTGTGGAAACCGTGATTAATTCTTTCTTTGATGAATAGAAAGTTCAAAAGAACAGCATTTATTATAATTTTTTTGTGACATTATAAAAGTCTTTATTGTCACTTTTGATCAATTTAATGCATCCTTGATGAAAAAACAGTATTAATTTCTTAAAAGACACCAAGATTTGGAACCGTAGTGCAAATATGAAAGAAAACTTAAAATATGAAACAATTAAAATAATGGCATGTAACAATTACTTCAAGAGAGTCCAAATAATTATTCAGATAAACAGTGTTTAATAGTTTAATGGCAGATAAAATGAGCTACATCATCATTGTTTTCATTTAGTATGAAATCGGACGTCTGGAAGTGCTGTGCTGAATAACTAACCTGATGCGTTGTCGTAATTGTACACCGCATCGAGATGCCCAATTGTGCTGGACGCCAACCTTAAAGAAATCAATAAAGAGCTCTTAGCGTCCCTGCAGAGCTTAAGGCAGCGCCATATGAAATGTCACACATATCTAATCTATAGGCCGACCTCACATTAGCACTGTTTAAGTCTATTAATCTGAGAGGTTGATGTGTTTCCGGGAACCGTGGTGTGGCATCAGTGAGCTAATATTCATCATTGATAGTTTTCATTGAAGTGAATTGCGGTACCACATATGATTATGTAAGTATTTCCAGTGCAATACACCTTCACGGAACGTGTTATTTTTTGGTACATACAAATAATCATTTGAAAGTCATTTTTGAAAGATTAATAACAGAACTAGCTGAGAGAGCTGAGAAACTGTGTATTTGCAAGTTGAAGCTTTTTTTAAACGTAAATCAAAGTGGCCATTAATGTCTGTAGTTGGATTAAACACAAGAACACACTGTTCTTGAGAGCAAACCAGACAGATGGCAGATGTCCAGATATCTTTTGCAATTAATATTCGCTATATGTGGTATATATTTTTCCTAGTGGAAAATATGGGAGAAAAAAATATAAGATCACTTTCTACATATAAGATCACTTTTTACATATTTTTTTATCTTTGGCTGCGTTACAATTCACATTCTTTTACTGCGCAATAGAAGAATGTACTTTACTAGTAAGATAGTACATTCTAAGTGTTGTAAGACAGTACAGCTGTGGCAGCTTTAGCTCACATCCTCATCATTTTTCTGTTCTGGACATGTCGAAAGTTAACCGGCATACTTCTGTAGTGCAAGGGATTGTGGGTAGTTGTCGACCAGTAAGGGTTTTTCAATGGCTGATGCTGATATTTAGAGTGCAGGATGGCAATATAATGCAGATATAGCCTAGATTATTTAATTATGACACATTTAGATGCATGTAAAATTGTCTTTAAAATTCACTAAAGTTCACTGCTTCCTATCTAGATATTGATTTTTGCCATTAAAAATCCATCTTGATTGTTCGCTAATTATTATTTGTGGGTAATGTTAGCTCAAAAAGCATGTATACGTTCATACTATTTAGGATGAATAGTAGGCGAATTGGAATGATGCCATAGTCTATGTTGCATTGCAAGTGTAAATAATAATTGAATATAAGCATTGAAGTACATAAGTTACTGGCAGGTCGCGATCAGTGCCTGCAGAATTCCACAAAAATGGAAGAGCTGTAATTCGTCAACAGTGTTTATAAATATTTTGCCTAATTTAATTATGCTTTCAGTTGCAAATTAGTGTAGTACTCTGCAGTGTTTTAAATATTTACCTCACCGTGTTTACATTTGTTCCTTAGAATTTCACAGACTTCCCTCCAAAATCAGTGCAGGAAATGTGATTAATGTGTTAAATATTTGTACCTTACCATATTTTGATATATTCCACAGAATTCCATGGATTTCTCTCCAGAATCAGTACAGAAATGCAGTGATGTTTTTAATATTTACATCAGAATTTTTAAATTTACTCCACTGAATTCTGCAGATTTCCCTCCAAAATCAGCACATGAATGCAATAGATGTTTTAAGTATTTTACCTCACCATGTTTAAATTTGTTCCTTAGAACTCCGTACATTTCCCTCCAAAATCAGTGCAGGAATGGCAAAAGAAGTCTGCAGGCTTGAGTCTATTTATGAGGTTGATGTCATTATACCATTTTCAGTGACCACTCCCTGTTAATTTTTTTTCTCATGAATTTTCTTTTATTCCATTGATGCTGCGTAATGCTTATTGACAGACCTGCGCTCATATTAAGCTGCAAATGTTCCTCTCCTCTCCCCTGACTGAATCGAATAGCTATCAGTCAGTCTGGGAAAGCGAATGCAAGCAGGAGGGGGCGGGGCCATTCACGAGAGGGCCGCCTTCATCACACCAACCCCAGCCAATCCCGTAACAGCCTTTTGCATTTCCATGGCAACAGAGCTTTATAACCTCACAAGAGGTGGATACAGGCGAAACGGCAGCGGAAAAAGGTTGCAAGTGAGAAGGAGATAAAAAAAAAAAGAGATGATTTTTTTTTTCCCCCTTCATATTTTCCCGATGAATTAACTGGCAGCGTTTGATGACGTCTTCATTCATACTTGAACATAAAACAGCACAGCAATGGTGGCAGGATGCTAGAATGCTTGTGTTTGGGAATGAGACGTGGACCGCCTGCTTTCTGTCCATTGATCGGATCAGTTGGATAGACAGCATGATAAGCGCCATCTAACAGGTAAAACGTCTATGCTTGGATAAACGTCTTGAATCTCGGCACCTGGTACTCGACGCAACTGGTACACAGGTGTTTTTTGGAGGGGACAGAGGGCTGCATGCTGTGTTTTCCTGTTTTTGATCCGAGTCTCTAATGGAATGCTCATCAATCCCACAGTATTTTCACATGCACGTCTCGGCTGTGATTTGGGCATTTCAAGACCCAAATAGCCTCACCTCACCTCGCAGTTAAACTGATACACGCCTTGACGTATTAAGATGGAGGTTGAGGTGAGGAAAAATCTTAATTTCAAGAAGGAAATGGTTAATGGTGATGTTATGTAGGGCTGTACATTACAGATAATGTCAGCTCAGCCAGCATTTCATCGTATTTTTATATTTACATACAAAACATGTTCTATAAGTGTCAAATGTCTGTTGAAATGCGACACATTGAAATGATGATATGCCTTATTACCATGTGGACACTTGACACAAACAAGCAATTACTTTTTCCATTTCTTATCTAATTAACACACTATTAAATGCTATTGCACTCCTTTAAATCACTCGCATGCTCCCGTATTTTGCATTCTGTGTCTGAGATGTGCTTAAAAAAGATATGGGGTTGTGGTGTCCGTTTGTTTGGGCACACAGGTCCTGGGAAAGCGTTCTCAGTAGGGAACTGTTCTCCTTATAGGCACTGTAGACACTTGCCAACGGGAGGAATTTTTAGAAACCTTCCTAAACATAATTATGGAAAATTGCATCTGATGCGGTTCTAGAGAATTGTGTTTATTTTGGCAACACATGCTCATAGTACGGCATAATTTTAACCAGCTGGTGAGAAATAGAAAGATAATGTGCTGAAATCCCTCTCAGTAGGTACATATGTCAGTGTTTCGCGACACGTCTGACACAAACAAATCCCATAGCGCTTGTGTTTTGTTGTAAAACGCCACGACAGTTGATGGCAGCGCTGTGGCATCAGGACGGACTGGTTTCAGTGGGAGTGAAGTTTTCATCTGTAATGTCTTTTGAAGACTAGGTAGACGTCTGTTCAAGGAGCAGCTGTGTCGGTATTGTAGTGTCTGGCATGCAGCAGAACGTCTCCGGCCTTCATGATGGTGTCTTAATGCATTTGTCTGATATTTCAAGTCTAGCCACAAGCCTGGAGTAGCTGTGATGCTCCGGGCAGGGCTCCAGACTGCGACTAAAACGGTCGCATTTGCGACCAAAAATATAAATTTGCGAGTGAAGTTTTTGCTGAGGTCGCCACTGGCAACTATATATATATTTACATTATAACTTAAAAATTTGCATGTAATGCCTTTTTTCCTGATTGTTTTGCGACCCCATCTTTTGTTATGTTCACGTATTAAACTGAGACGATGCGCATCAAAGTTTTAGTGGAAAAAAGAGTTTCAAACAGTCCTCGTCTCTGCAGCACAGCAGCGCTGACGCGCACCTGTTAAACGCAGCTCAGTTGTGCAGCGCGAGAGAGATCGAAGTGACGGAGACGTGCGAAGTGAAAGTGCAGAAAAAAGCAGCGTCTATTTCATGCACAACTTGAACAAACTACAACAGGAAAAGCTGTCAGCTGTGTGGATATTGGCAGTATCGTTAACAATTCTCGTTTATAATAATTACTAATATGGCTTCTTCTTATAAGATCTTAGTCTATGCTGTGTTCTGTTAATGCGTGAATTTCATATTATTTGAAGCGCACTTGCCGTCCAGTAATCGCAAAAAGCTTTGTGCTTTGTTACTTTTTAATAAACAAAGTA
>NW_015645567.1:1236782-1239899 GCF_001515625.1 Sinocyclocheilus rhinocerous | reverse complement strand
TACATTTACCTCAGAATAACCATTCGGTGTCCATAAGCTCATCAGTCAGCTAGAAAAATAACTATAAAGAGGAGCATTTTGCTATATCTATGTGCTATTGCATATTAATATTTTTATTTAACCTGTTGTCTACATGATTCAACTCCTCCTATAAAATTGCATTTTACTAATTAAGATAAACAGGCTGAAAGTGTGAAAGACATAACACTCTTAAAAATAAAGGTGCTTAAAAGGTTCTTCACAGAACCTTTTGTGAAACGTAAAGGTTCTTCAGATATTAAAGGTTCTTTATGAAACCATTTAGACAAAAAAGGTTCTTCTATGGCATCATGAAGCACCTTTGTTTTTAAGAGTGTATGACAACATTTACAGGATGCATTGAGGAGGAGCCCAAACTACACTCAGTGGCCAAGTGATGCTTATGGTCCATGATATTGGTACAGATTCTGTGTAATGAACAATTCTTTGTGACTGTATATATAAGTTGGAAAAGACATTTAGTTCCCACTTTAAGTGAAACTTAGTTCCCAGGTCATCTACAAGATGGATTAAAATGCTGATAAAGTCAAGAAAAGATGAGACATAAACACATAACAGTATGATTGAAATGTTAAAATGTAAAAAATAAAATAATAATAAAATAAATAAAACACGTTTATTCTGTGGCACCTAAAAAATAATTTGACGTCTAAGTTTTTTTCTTATAGGAGCCAATGGCTCCTTACTTTAGCGCCTCAGTTCAAGCGGCAAGTGAACCCATTTAATCTTTCTCTTTACTACTATAGTACATAATGAACATGAATTAACATCAAATGGTAGGCTATTTTATAAGAGAGCCTACAGTACAACTTACTGAAATGTCTCATGTAAAAGTTCATTCAGTGTTTCAAACTGCGGAAAACGTGTAAAGCTTGTGTTCTTATAGGAGCCAATGGCTCCTTACTCTATTTTTTTGTCTGGAGCCCTGCCGGGTCCCTGACCTAGTTCAAGACAAAAATGCACCAGTGGTGGCAGCTGTGACTCACCAGCGCTGACCATTACTGCTCTCAATAATTCCGTCCAGTTGTGATCTTTTATTGTCTTTCCTGTGGAAGAATGACAAAACCCTATTCTGATATTTATAAGTGAACAGAGAACAAATGCAGTAATTTTAGCCTTTTGTTTTAACGTTGAAAATCCTTTCTAAAACACTTAACTATTGTATTTAATTTCCTTCATTTAGATTCGTTTCAAACCTGCGTGACTTTTTTTACTGTATTTAGATCTTCAGCATCTACCCTTACAAGTTAATATTTCATAACACTAATAATTTATTAAAACTGTTTAATGTAATCTTTATCAAATCACATAGTGTATTTTATATTGTATATTATAATGTTTGGATTTCTAAATGTACACTATGTATGTTTTTTTATTTTTTTTAAGTCTCACCAAGGCTGCATTTATTTGATCAAAAATACAGTAAAAACGGTAATATTGTGAAATATTATTGCAATGTAAAATAACTGTCTTCTAAAATGTAATTTATTCCTGTGATCAAAGCTGAATTTTCAGCATCATTACTCCAGTATTCAGTGTCACATGATCTTCAGAAATCATTCTAATATGCTGATTTGCTGCTCAAGAAGCATTTCTTATTATTAATATCAATGTTGAAAACAGTTGTGCTGCTTCATATTTTTGTGGAAACTGATACATTTTTTTTTTTCAGGATTCCTTGAAAAGAAAGTTAAAAAGAACAGCATGTTTTGAAATAGAAATAGAAAACATATTTGAAATAGAAATGTTTTGCAACATTATAAATGTCTTTACTGTCACTTTTCATCAATTTAATGCATCTGTACAGAATTAAAATATAATTACTTAAAAAAATCTTACTCATCTCCAACATTTGAACAGTAGTGCACTTACAGCATTTAAAATATACATTTATTTATTTAGTAATAAAAAATTTAATACGGGTTTGGAACAACATGAGGGTGAGAAAACAATGACAGTTTTCAATGTTGGGTGAACTATTGCTTATAATTTCCTATAATATTAATACCTAAGCTTTGGAGTATCTTGGAATGAAGCAGTGGTGATAAACACTTGTTTAGTCTCTAACCTTTCCTTTTGTGACCCTTTGATTATTGTTGCTATTTTTAGAGACTCGTCGAGGGTCCAGACAATCTATTGTAATTGTGTTGAATGCTTCCTTTTCACCAGGGGCAAGACAGCGCAATCACAGCGAAACCTTTTTACTGCGAGTGTGCATGACGTAACCAAGCCATTCCAGCTATTTATAGACCAAATAGCTAGATATTGTTCATCACGGATGCTGTTTTTAGCGCCAACAGCTGTTGCACCTAACATGGCCCGTCTTGGGAACCTTGAGATGGTTGCTTGGTTGATGTCCAGTGATTGTTTTTTAGTCCTGTGGTGTCTGTGTTTACACCAGCTCACCTTTCTGCAGCGCGTGCTCAGCTTTACCTCTCAGGGAAGAGTTGAGTAAGTTGTCTGCGGATAATCCATCTTACATTAAGCGGCCTGTGTCATGTGACGCGCCCAGTGGAAGCACAGCAGAGTTACGGTGTCTGCCGGACCTCTGTGTCATCAGCAGGTGGATTTACGTTCAAATCGAGGCCCCTCGTGTTTTGTTTTGTTTTCTTCTGGAAGTCGTTTGCATAGATGGCATTCCTGGACAGTTGGATTCCATTACAGCACTGCTGGTGTACAGTAACACTGTATTTATTAATTGCAAGTTGGTTGTGCTGCATGTGTTGGAGACTATGTCTGAATACACAATGCCTGTGTGATTATAAAGAACATCTGTTGGTTTTGGGTTTTGTGAGTGATTATGAAGCAATATAGAATATGCTACTTTTGTAAACAGAGAAGTACACCGTTTTTAAATACTGTATGCGTTTCAGTTTGAAGAAGCTTTTCCAGTGTTTTCCAATAAGTAATGAGAAGTAATGTTTTCTAAGTAATTATTTCTAATAAGTGATATAGAATATGCTACTTTGCTACTTTAAATGGAGTTTATTAATGAGCATTTTAGTTTGAAGATACTTTATCAGTGTTTTTCTACACATATATATATATATATATATATATATATATATCTGTTTGTGC
>NW_015645567.1:1235507-1236714 GCF_001515625.1 Sinocyclocheilus rhinocerous | reverse complement strand
TTGGATTTGAGACTTTAGTCTTTGCAACTTTACAGATCTTCTTTATGCACCAAGAGCTTGTAACATTTCAAAGAGAAAGGAAAACTTGAAATCGCATCATATGACCCCTTTAAGCAAGGGTGTTTCTTCCAAGAAGGCAGTGTCTTTAAAAATTAAAAATATAATAAAATAAAATACATACACACACATATATCTCTCTCTCTCTCTCTCTCTCTCTCAAATAGAGCGTATACACACACACACATATATATATATATATATATATATATATATATATACATGTTTTTCAGTGCAGTCTTTTAGCTTCTCAAGCAATTTGTTTGGTAAAAGCAGTTCAACTTTTTAAAATGCATCTGGAGTAATTTTCTTAATCAGTAGTTTTGTCTTGTTTTCCTGTAAAAATATCTCAACTTCCTTCAAACAAGATACATTTACTCCAAAAGTAAGCTTGCAAAAGATATTAAGACTTGTTTTCAGAGAATCTATGCAACACTTGAGTTAGAAACAAAATCTCTAAATTATTGTTTTTATTTTATTATTTATATATTCATTGGTTCTCCATATGCATCTCTGGGACATTCTTAGATCTATTGCTTTTTTCTGTGTATGGATGCATTTGTGCAAGAGACTAGAGACCACTTTGACCATTGCAGCATATTTCAACATTTTCTCAACATATTTCAACATTTTTTTCAGCATCTTAAGCTTTTTTTCAGCTTTTTAAAGACACTTTACCTAATAAAAGTGATTCATCTTTTAAAAACACATCTTTAGTACTTTTCTTAATCAAAATTATTTTTGTCTTTTTTTTTTCCCTGTAAAAATCTCAAAATCCTTCAGAACAAGATAAATTTACTTAAAGGGGTCATATTATGCTATTTTAAAGATAATTATTTGGTGTATTTGGTGTAACAGAATATGTTGACATGCTTTAATGTTCAAAAAACACATTATTTTTCAAATACTGTACATTATTGTAGGTCCTCTATGCCCCGCCTCTCTCAAACATAAAACCCCCTCCTTTGACAAGCGCAGTCTGCTCTGATTGGCCAGCTGACCCAGTGCATTATGATTGGCCGAACACCACAAGCACGCGTCGGAAATGTAACACCCCTTACCATAATCACGAGCTTCAGCTTTCAAAATAAATGTAGACAGAGCCCGAAAGGGGAACAGAGTCGCGTGACAGACACAGTAATGATGCAGT
>NW_015645567.1:1203398-1235297 GCF_001515625.1 Sinocyclocheilus rhinocerous | reverse complement strand
TGTGGGCGTGTTAGAACGAGCCGTTTTAGGTAGGTGTGGCTGACTCTTAACTTTTATAAAGAATATCTCTTTGGATTTGAGACTTTAGTCTTTGCAACTTTACAGATCTTCTTTATGCACCAAGAGCTTGTAACACTCCAAAGAGAAAGGAAAACTTGAAATCGCATCATATGACCCCTTTAAGAAGCAAACTTGCCCATGATATTAGGGGTTGTTTTCAGGCAAAATATCTTGAAGTAAGTTTCTCTCTTTTTTTGTTTTAGGTATTTAGCCAAATCTTGTGCGGTTTATGATGAAGATTGATTATATTTAGATATTTTCACTGGAGAACCACATTATGCAACACTTGAGTTAAAAACTAAAACTCAAATCTGCCGTTTTTGCTGAGCATGACTTAAAAAAACAACAACATAAAAATCTGGTGTAATTTTCTTAATCAGTATTTTTGTATCAGTATTACTGTAAAAATATCTCAGGATCCTTCAAGCAAGATAAATTTAGTCAAGAAGCAAACTTGCACAAGATATCAGGACTTGTTTTTAGAGCAAATATCTTGAATTAGGTTTCTTTTCTTTAAGCATTTAAGCAAGTCTTGCTAAATGTATGCTATTTATGATGATGCTTTATTTAGATATTTTCACTGGAGGAACACAATATTTATTAGTTTGTTTGAGTCTCCGTATTCATGCCTCAGATCTCAAAAGCTTTCCTCTGGACGTCCATAGATGATTTTCAGATAGTCTGATTTGTCTGTCTGTCTTTGTTTTCTGCCCAGGTCTGAGAAATGAGCTGGACTCCTTCTCTCTGATGCACTCGAGCTAAGGGCTGTCCTGGTGGATTTGCCCCTGACCCAGCGGAGCGTTTCCAGCCCCAGCCCCGCTCCACGGCCAACATGCTGATCAAAGAGTACCGCATCCCCATGCCCATGAGCGTGGAGGAGTACCGCATCGCTCAACTCTACATGATTCAGGTTTGCTCATGGTTTTATCTTACATTAAAGCAGTCGAAAATTCTGTCATTTATTACTCATCGTCACTTTGTCATACCACGTCTGTCAAGCTCCAAAAAGGATAAGAAATCTCCATAAAAGTAGTTTGCACACCTTGTGAGCTATATTCCAAGTCTTTTGAAATCATGCAGTGGTTTTAAATAAGTAATTTATGAAAAATATCAATTATCACAAATCCCAAATCAAATGTTGTGACTTTAGATGTGTCATATAAGGTAGACCCCTATGATATCAGGAATTACCAGAACAATGTAAATACACAACACAGAATTTCTGAAAAACAAAACATTTCATAGGGCCCTATTATTGTAAAAAAAAAAAAAAAATCAATTAATTAAATATGCTTTTTGATTATTAAAGTTTAATTAAACATTTAAAAATTTGGTAAAAATAAAACCGAATTTAAGAAAAAATAAATCAAATGTATTTAATAGGGCCCTACAAATCAAATTTTTGTTAAATTGTTTAAGTTTCATGATTTCAAATAATTAGACGTATTAACATTTAATTTAACCATTAAAGGGATATTTTACCCAAAAATGAACATTATGTCATCATTCTGTCATCAAACACTTGACGGTAGCCATTGACTTCCATCTTTTAAGATACTATGGAAGTCAATGGCTGCCGTTAACTGTTTGGTTACCAAAATCCTTCAAAAATATCTTCTTTTGTGCTCAACAGAAGAGAGAAACTCTGGAACAAGTGGAGGGTGAGTAAATGATGACAGAATTTTCATTTTTGGGTCCGTTTAAAATGAAGCCATAAAAAAATAAAACAGAAAAAATGTAATCCAAAAAAATTAAATAGGAAAAAATGGAATTTGGGAAAAATAAAACATATTTTGGGGGGGGGAATCGCATAGAACCCTACATATAAACTTTGACTTCAATAACGTTTGACCACGAAACACAAAAACCAATGATGACTAATCTGTGTCATATTTTATTTGCGATCTATGACTTAAATAGTGGTCTGTTCCTCACAGAAAACTAATGTATAACTTCAGAGGACTTATGCCGAAAGTCATTTGGGTTATTTTTATGGTGTTTTTTTTAGCCTGTTTGGTTCATATGGTCCGTGTGGAAAAGAGATGTGTGAATCTCCTTTTGTGTTCCCCAGAAAAAATAACAGCCTGTGGGTGTGGAATAACATGAGTATGAAATAATAATAGCAGAATTTTCATATTTGGGAGTTCTTTTAAGCGCGTCATGCACTTCTTCTGTTGTTTCTGTGCGAAGTGTAGCGTGTAGCATACAAAAACCTGTGACTCACAGCTGGCTTGTTTGGTGTTTCCTTTTTGAAACATGCTTTACTCCCTGATTCAAATGCAGTGAAAGTAACATGCATGTGGGAATCATTCAAATATGATGCACATGTGCAGTTTTGCAGAACAAAGACGGTGTTTCACATCTATTTTTGGTAGGGCACAACGCATGCTCTAAATATTTCACTAAATTTGGCCCGCGATCCCCTGAGACAGGTTGTGGGTGCTGGCGAGGCAGCACCTTACGCATTGTGCTGATGCCGAAACCAGCAGCGAGCTGATGGAGAAATGCTGATGCTGATCGGCAGAGAACCACTGCAATGTGCAAATGTAGATGACACTCCTGTGAAAGAGATTTTTAATATCAGAGACGCTATCCTGGTTAAAGAAATAAATAATCACAAAATGTTTGGCCAAATTGTGCAGCCTTACAAACAAGCACAGCAAACCTGGAGCTTTTTTATTGCAATTTGATCAGAAAAGGTGCAATTAGATTTTCCTCCCAAATTGTGCAGTCCTACTAACCTTAAAATAGGGTGGTTTACCCAATATTTGTGAATGCTATGTTTCTTATGCTTTATGGGTTAATGTCGCAATAATTTAGCAACATGTAAACGTCAAACTCTATTGAAATCAATTGAGTCCCTTGAGTTCATTTGTTTGCCACAAAGTTGCTGCTCGATGGAAAGCGTTCTACTGATCTGTATCTAGTGAAATGTCTGTCTGCGGAGGTTTGCATGAAATTTAATGAGTGCTCAGATCGTTGTTGGAGCTCACAGTGAGGTTACAGCCACAGATCTAACTGAGCTTCCTCCTACATGCTCGGCTTTCTCTGAATGGTCTTATAAGGTTAATTAGCGCTCTGTCAACGCAGCTGTCTCTCACTGCTGTTGTCAGTGGGGTATTAAGAGAGAGGACAACCAGGACGTTACTGTCCAATTGCAACAGGCATGCTAAATTTAAGCACTTGTGCTAAGTCAGTGGACATCAGAATCGAGCCTAAGCGATGTTGACTCGCATAAGACTTCAAGTCCTTTGGGAACGTTGTCTAATTAGCAGATTTCTGAAAGCGTGAGTCATCGAAAGTGCGAAGTAGCGTCCATATGACTGATGGCCAAATAGTTTCGGTTTGGCGCAGAGAATCGAAGCTCGAAGCCAATTAACACGTTGAATCTGCATCTAAATAGAGCATTTGTGTTCTTGTTAAAGTTAGTTTCACTTGTTTATTTGTTTTTTTATGTTCTTTCTGAGCTCTGCTGTTTTTAAGCACCATCTGTTGACATGCCATGGCAGAGCTGGCGTAATGAGCGTGCGGAGGGCAGGCACACGGTTTGGCAAGCTTGTACACCGTCAGTGTGACCCCGCTGGTGTAGTATTAAACCTGTGTGTTTGTGTGAGCGCCGCTCTATTAGCCTCATGTTACACAGCAGAACTCTGGTCAGGAACCGTGAACAGATGTTCATCGCTGGTGGAAATATAAACAAAACTAGTTCTGCTGTGGATGGCGGGAGGTGCTTTTTGCTGTGTGTGATGCACCAAAGAAGAGTTTTTCACTTCGTAAGCTACTGTGTGTCATCCGTTTGCATTCCAGTGCATTATGGATTTAGATTGATTAGTTCAAGCTTGGGTGGGGCGCTCAAATTAAGCCACATCATGGATATTGCAGCGATTTTAAGTGCACTTTGTGTCTGGTCATTAAGTTTCCGAAACCGCCTTTCATTTAAGATGTTTTTTTCTATTAATGTTTTAAAGGGGTCATATGATGCGATTTCATTTTTTCCTTTCTCTTTAGAGTGTTACAAGCTCTTGGTGCATAAAGAAGATCTGTAAAGTTGCAAAGACTAAAGTCTCAAATCCAAAGAGATATTCTTTATAAAAGTGTTTTGTAAAAATCGACGCGTTTCAAAAAGGCGGGGCATAGAGGAGAAACAATAATGTACAGTATGTGGAAAATAATGTGTTTTTTTAACTTTAAACCGCATAAACACATTTCATTACACCAAATACACAAAATAATGTTCTTTTTAGCAGCATCATATGACCCCTTTAATAGCGTTTCTGATTCTAAAACTTTGAACTTACGTTTAATTAATTTCTGTGAAGCAGTCTGTTTAAGTGAGTTAATTCAAGACTTTGATTAAACAAATTGATTGCATTATCACTCAGAAGTGTTCATGGATTTTTTATTTTTATTTTTTATATTGCAATGTTTTAATTAAAATATGTAGATTAATGTTGCTGTTTATATATTTATGTGTATATTAAAATGTGTTAGTTAAAAATATTTGTAGATTTTTGTTGATAGTTGTATATATTAAAATGTTAGTTAAAAATATATGTAGATTATTGTTGATATTTATAAATTATATTGAAATGATAGAGCCTATATGTAGACTAATATTGCTGTTTATATATTTATATATTGTATTAAAAATTGTTAGTTAAAAATTGATGTAGATAATTGTTCATATTTATATTGTATATTGAAAAGTTTTAAATAATATATATATGTAGAATAATGTTACTGTTTATATATAATATATTAAAATGTTTGTTAAAATAAATGTGGATTGATGCTGTTTATATATTTATGCATTATATTAATAAATGTTAGTAAAAAATATAAGTTGATTATTGTTAATATTTCTCTATTATTTTAAAATGTTTTATTAAAATATATACGTTAATGTTGCTGTTTATATATTTTTACATTATATTAAATGTTTTAGTTAAAATAAATGTAGATTGATGTTGCTGTTTATATATTTATGTATTATAATATTAAATGTTAGTAAAAAATATAAGTTGATTATTGTTAATATTTCTATATTATTTTGGAAATGTTTTATTAAAATATATGTAGATTAATGTTGTTGCTTATAAATTTATATAAAAATGTTTTAGTTAACATGCATGAAGATTAATGTTGCCATTTATATATTTATATAAAATTATTTAGTTAAAATATATGTAGGTTATATATTTGTATATATTTTATTATTATATCATTATTATATTTTATATATGTTTATATATCATTATATATTATTGTATTTAAATGAAAATGATTATACTATTCTTTCTTGTTTTCGTTCAGTGAAAAACTGTTGAAAAACTTTTTTTTAAAAGTTTTTTTAAATGTATTTTTTACTTATCTTTGTATTCATTTTTACCTAGATTTGTATAATATTTTACTTCTTGCATGAAACCGTTTAAATCTATTTGGCAACAATGATTGTTTGGTTGAAATGCTGATTCAGCTATATAAGAATTTCAAGGCAAGCACGTAATTATATTGAGATATATATTGAATATGGTCATTTTATGAAAATGGTCAGGAATGTGGCTTTCCGAAGCTTCCGTCACAGCAGTATCACACTTCCCGCGGCATTTCTCTGGCGCTCCTGTTTCTCTCCCCTCCGGTCAGACCCCCTCTTCTGCAGCGTCACAGCTGAGCTCCGGTTGCCATGGATACCCGTGACATCAGCCGGAGCGTGGCACTCGCTGCAGTCATTTGTTTGCGGCGCGAGAGCGGAGACGGAGGGAGAGGTCACGATGATGCAGGCCTGTTGCCAGGGCGACTTCACTCCCATGATTTCTGCTGTCCACAGATGGGCAGCGGAGGTGCATCGCGCCGAGGTTAAACCTCTCACATGATCTTGGCCGTCCATGTCCATATAGGGCAGCGTTTGCTTTCCGTTCATCCACGGAGATACTAAATTAAGCCTGGCACGGCTTCGGCAAGACAGACGAATATTTTAAAGGGAAATCCCAGGTGGTAGAAATCAACTGGAGAGCAGCAAATCTCAGTGTACGCTCCTTATAGGGTCTAGTCACTTTTCATTTGAATTAAAGTCATCCATGTGAAATATGTAATTAGCTAGAGTGCACAGGAATCCTGCCAGGCAAAACTTAGCTCCAGTTTTCTGCTTTCTATCACTTACAGTAGTCGCAACACAGCTCTCGGAGCCAACCGTGTATTTTCCCATCTTTATTATGACCTCTCAGCAGTTTATGGACCTTCATATTTCGTCATAAACACTGAGCAAAATGATTTCTCAGCACAACATACCCTTGTACTATCAGCACTACCTTCGTTTAAGAAATAAATCCCAACTAAATTATTACTATTATTTCAACCATTAGAGGGGCTGAGACTATCAAACTGGGTCATTAAAAGGGATCATTGTGTTCAGAATCGTAGTTCATAACTACGTAATTTTTTACTTGATTTATTTTTTAATTCTTGAATTTTCCTTTTCTTATTTAAAGCAAATATGAATATATTTGAAAGTCAGTTGGAGCTCAGCACTAACGATTTTTACTTGTCTTGTCATAATTGTAAAATTATTTAAAAATTATTTAAAAATAAGTAAATTTTGGTTGTTTTTGACCCATGTTGCCTCACATTCTAATAAATAGGGTCGTTTTGACACAAAACAAATTTAGATCACAATTCTTGATTCCAGATTCCACAGCAAAAACTACTAGTGTAACTAATATAAAGACAAGTAACTGTCAGTAATAAAATTAAGAACAAATAAACACATTACAAGCAACAGAATAAATTAATGCAAAAGAACAAAAATACAAATAAAATGAACAGTGATTTAAGTTTTTCAGGTAGGTTTAAGAGTAGTGTTGGGAAAAACCACAAGTTGAATAACTGCATAGTCTTCATTGTGTAAATTAAATATTGATTAATCCTTATTAAAGCTATAAAAGTTATTTGATCGAGCATTGAATGGTTTTCTCTTTTTATTTTCTTGTTTGATTTTTTTGACAGCAGATGTTTTATTAGGCTACCGTCTCTTTAAGACCTAATACACAGATCTAATATACTGATACACATTTGGTTTTCTCCCAGCTATTCACGTTCAGATGGGCATTCTGATATATTTATGTGTATTTGTCAGTTTAGGTGCGATTAAGTTATCTTTTGCGTCTTCTTGCACATGCAAATACTAAGTCAATAATAGAAGTATTAAATTTAGATGCGTTACTCATCCTTCACAGACATCACCAATTCCTCAAATGATGATTGAATACATGCATCACAATAACTAAATTGAATTGCACAAGCGAGATCATTCTCTCTAATGCTGTTTGCTTCACTTTTGCGAGTTCAGCATCTCATACAGTAGACTGTGCAAAGTGAGGTGGTTTATTTAAACACATTGCACTGAAAAACTGGTTCTTCAGCTGGTGAGTTGTGGCCCAAAAACAGGTCACTGTCTGTCCTGATAAGCTTGTGGTTAGAGGAAAAAACAATGCTAAATGCAACTGTGCTTTTTCAACCTGGGCAGTTCATGATAACAATAAATAGTGCTGCACGATTAAGCAAGAACAACAAAATTGCAATATAGCTTAGTGCAATTATCAAACTCATCTCTGCATATGCTCTGGGTTTGGGTCAATTTATCATGCTTTTGTAAGTGCAACATGCGGCAACCATCTTCTCATAATGAGAAACCCTTATCAACAAAAGAGAAGCTTTAAAGACTATCTGTGGCTTTCCGTCAAAATAAAAGTTTGATGGTTTCGTGTAATTAAGAAATTAAAGGGAAAGTTCACCCAAAAATGACAATTAACATCATTTACTCACCCTCAAGTTGTTCCAAACCTGTATGATTTTTTTTCTCTCTCTGTTGAACATAAAAGAAGATATTTTGAAGAATGTTGGTTACCAAACAGTTTCTGGTCCTCATTGACTTCCATAGTAAGTCAGTGGGGACCAGCAACTGTTAATGATGACAGAATTTTCATTTTTGGATGAACTATCCCTTTAAGACAGATTTAATATTAGTATTGTAATTTTACTGTTGAAAAGTAAAATAAAATTGTTTTTGTTATTTTTCTTAAACACTTATTTTTTTTTTATTTTACAGTAAAATTACAATCGTAAAATTTCTTTTTGTTTTATTTAGTCATTTTTATATGTATTTTTTAGTAATAATAATAATAACTATATTGATATATAATCATGAAATCCTGGCCGAATTGTGCAGCCCTAAACAAGCACAGCAAACCTGGAATTATTTTTCGTAAAATCGTAATCGTAATTTTTATAAAAAAATATTGCAGTTATATTTTCCCACTAGATCGTGCAGTCCTATTAATAAATGTCATGCTTGATTTTTTTCAAACTTTTACAGTTTTGGTGTTAAATGGGTTGCCATTTAATATTTAATGTAAAAACGTGGGTCCTGAAGCAAAACCTGTTGAAAAGAGCTGCTCTAAAGTAACAACGCGAAACTGTAGAGAAACATCGCATTATGATTCTACTGCACAGCCTTAGGGTATCGAGACTCTTCTCTAAGGTGTGTGTGCGAGGGATTGATTGTAGCGGGTGCGGGGCCTGATGTCATCTGTCAGCGCCATAATGAAGTGCTGGCGACTGAACGCTGGGAGGATGAGCAAAAACAGATACCGCAGCCCAGCGCTTCTGTCACCTGTTCCCTCTCCTGCCTGCCATTCGTCTGTCTGTCCCGCCTGCCACCTCCAGCTGCTGACAGCTCACCTCTCTAACAAGAGGACGTGATCGGCCCGTTTCTTCCTGCTCAGCACATGTGAGCTCCAGACCCACAGAATCGCCTCCAACGGGCTCCTGCTTCACACGCATTTCTGTGGAATGTGTTGGTCTGACATCAGTCCTGAAAGTGCAGTCTGCGAGTTTGACAGTAGCGTTGCAGAGAGAGAGAGAGAGAAGCAGCGGTCTGACATTGAGAGAGGCACGACTGCTATTCCCTTGCTGGCACAGGCCTGTGCTTTTAAAATGGAAATGTATTACTCACCACGTATCCGGTGATTGAGGACGCATTAGAAACCCCTGAATCTGAGAGGCCAAGAGTGATCGTTTCTGAGGTGTCTCGGGGGCGAGACCATTTGGCACAAATTATAAAAGCCACCTCATGTCCCGTGCCAGTCACACATATGCAAAATTCAGAATTGAAGAATTGGCTTAATTTGAATTGAATTTGCCACATTACACAGGAAGTTGAATAGGAATTGAAATGAAAGGAAGAGGAATTGTCACTAAATTGTAATGAAAATACACTTTGTAACACAGGTAATGCATCTATCTATCTATCTACCGTTCTATCGTTGTATATCTGTTTATCTATCGTTTGTTCATTTGTTCTATCTATCGTTCAACAAAAATCCTAAATAAACTGATAAAAGAAATTTATCATTTTAATATATAAATATACATTATTATAAAAAATATTATTGAAAAAAATATATATTACACCAGTGGAGATCTGCCAGTTAGGTTATAAAGAAATACTAGCAGCTTCAGCAGTAATATCATTTCAACGTTTTCCATCTTTAGACATTGCTGGAATTCAGTGGCCATGCGGTTGTCTCATGAGAGCACTCAGACGAAATGAAAACGCTATAACTTTCTTCTCCGTCTCTGAAACAAACCTCACCTTAATGAAGGTCTTAGGCAAGCGCTGTCAGCTTTTAATCACCCCACTATCATCTTGCTAATGCAGAGTCACGGCTGATGGGATCTGTGTGGCCATCTGCCCTGTCAGTGTGCCAGCTTCACTGACCTGTCATCATCCGTTTTTTATTTAAGCATAGAGGACGCATAACAATTACATAATTACACCTACATCAGTGTCAGTTAGTTGAAAATAGAAATGTAAAAAATGCTGTACAGAATTAATGTTGATGTTTGACACTGTGTTCTGAATCCTACGTTCGCATTCACGGCCTGGGACACAAATTTAAGGGTAGGCACCCTGCTTCCCCGTTTAGGCAATCCCATAATGGACCTAAGTGGGCCAAACGTGTCCCTGATGGCTTCATAAGTAAGTTGGTATGCAATTAGCCACCGGATGCTTCCAACTATCTTTGTGTGACCTTCTTAAGCAAGGCAGATACGATGGCATGTGCCACCCTGACTGGCACAGTGGGCCTTCTCCCAGAATTCACAGCTCAGGAGCCGTGCCAAGATTGTACCCTATTTTTTACGGTTCTGTCTGCTGGCAGTCACACTGAGTCTTGGCTTATCTTACCGACAAAGCTGAAGGTGTGGCTTTTTTTGATTGGCCAGCACCAGTAGCGCTGAGCATGTAGTTGACTTCTCTTGGGTTGGAGTCAATTCTCTTTTGGGATAAACTGTCACCTTCCATTAACATTGAGTTTCCTAAGGAGGTTTTAAGCTCCCAGCGTAATATTATGGATTTAACTGTACTGACACTATTGGATGAGAACAGATCTTGAACTGGATTGAGCTGGATAATGATAGTTACTTTGTAACATTGACACTGCTATTCAACTGAATCAAATCAGCATTGATTGGAATAATGACAGTTGTCTTCTGCAGAGCTGTTTATAGCTGAATTTAATTGTGTTTCAGAATTGATGAACTTTGCAACATTGACACAGCTATTGAACTGAATTGAATCAAATTTTAACTGAATTCATCTGAATAATAACACTATTGTCTTTTGTAGTGCTGTTTATAGCTGAATTGAGCTTATTTCATACTTGATTAACTTTGCAACATTGACAGTTATTGAACTGAATTGAAACTACATTGAATTGACTTGAATGGAATAATGACACTGTTGCCTTTTGTAGAACTGTTTATAGCTAAATTGAATTTGTTTCATAGTTTATAGATTTTGCAGCATTGACACTGTTATTGAATTGAATTGAAACAGCAAATTTAAATGGAATTGAGCTGAATAATGACACTATTGTCTTCTGTTGAGCCGTTTATAGCTCAGTGATTAACTTTGCAGCACTGATACAGTTATTGAACTGAATTGAAATAACAAATTTGAATCTAAAATGGATGATGACACTAACTTTTCAACATTGACACTCATTCAACTGAATCGAATCAACATTGAACTTACTTGAGCTGAATAATGACACTTTTGCCTTCTGTAGAGCAGTTTATAGATGAATTGAATTTGTTTCATAATTGATAGATTTTGCAGCATTGACACTCATTCAACTGAATTGAATTAGAATTGAGCTGAATAACAACACTATTGTCTTCTGTAGAGCTACTCATGGCTGAATTTAATTAGTTTCATAATTGATGAATTTTGCAACATTGACACAATTATTGAACAGAAATGAAACAAATTTGATAATGACACTAACTTTGAATTTAATTAGTTTCATAATTGATTAACTTTACGCAGTTATTGATCTGAATAGAAACAACAATTTTGAGCAACAAATATTAACTTTGAATTTAATTAGTTTCATAATTGATTAACTTTACGCAGTTATTGATCTGAATAGAAACAACAATTTTGAGCAACAAATATGAACTGAATCGAGCTGGATAACAACACTAACTTTGCAACATCAACACTGTTATTGTCTTTTGCAGAGCTGCTTTATAGCTGAAATTGAAATGGTTTCATAATTGATGAATTTCCTCAGCATTAACACTGTTATTTTCCTCTCTACTAATGTGAAGGTGCTTTGAAACCATATGTATTGTATAAAAATATTTATAAATAATTGTGACTTGACTTGACTTCATAATAATTCCAGTCCTTTTGGAAGTCTGTGAACCCTAATTCCTGACCTTTCCCTCCCTGCAGAAAAAGAGTCGTGAAGAGAGCGAAGGCGAGGGCAGCGGGGTGGAGATCCTGGAGAACCGACCCTACACGGACGGCCCAGGCGGCTCTGGTCAATACACCCACAAGGTTTACCACATCGGCCAACACATCCCTAGCTGGTTTCGCTCCATCTTGCCAAAAGCCGCTCTTCGTGTGGAAGAGGAATCCTGGAACGCCTACCCATACACCCGCACACGGTAAGTGCACTATCTCCTAATAATAAAACCCTCTGGCTCTCTTTCAAGAGTGCTCCGGTAAATACTCACAACAGCTTTTAACATTCAAGTCATGCCTTGCTGTTTTGATCTTGAAGTCAACATGGAATCAAAATAGACCCGTGTTTACTTTCTCAATGCATCTTTTTGGTTTTATAGGGAATGTTGCATCAAAGCGTGTTGAGTTCAGCTCAACTCCCACTGCAATAAACATATATCTGTTCATTAACCCTTTGACGCATACGATCACACTGGTGTGATTAGAACGTTCAGTGCGTCATGTGATCTACTGCTAAATTAAAATCTGCTTTCGCGCTTTGGCTGGTGCTGAGCCAGAGACAAACACGCTCAGCTCTTCTCATATTATCACAGCTATTCAGTGTTTTCAACCATATAATACTTATTGAAGGTTTCAGACATTTAAATGCACATAGGTTTGTAAAATACACACTGATGTCTATGGAAGCGGCAATAACGATCCTTACAAATATAATTTGACAACATGTTTTATTGATCTCATATACACTTTGTGTAGATAACTATAAAGTTTACTCTGTTTTTCTCCCAGTTCACCGGAAGCTTACTTTAAAAAATCACTTGTGAAAGGGTTAATGAAGGGGTCATGGTAGGTATAGACAACACCATTGTGAAAAAGGGATAAACTCGCATGAACCTCATTGCTGAGCGGTTGCATTAATGCATGACACTGATATGATGAAGTTACATCAGAGTTAATCTCTCCTCGCCTGTCCTGCAGCTACACGTGTCCTTTCGTCGAAAAGTTTTCCATCGATATCGAGACGTACTACAAGCCGGACACGGGTTGCCAGAATGACGTCTTCAACATGTCCTCGGCCGAAAAGAGGCAACGGGATATAGGTACTGTTGCACCTTCTTTATTTTTACTCTGCTTGACGCATATATTTGATGCTTTTGACAGTTTTTGAAATGGAAAAGCACAACTGAGCATCTAGAACAATTGCATTTCCATGAGGTCATTAGCATGCTTTTTACCACATGAGCCCTGCTTGCTTGTGAAACCAATCTCAAGCAATCCAGCAGGAAGAGCTCTCGAGTCATGCCTCAATGTTTAAGATGCAGACAGCATGCCGCTTCTTTGACATAGTACCATGCTGCTGTTGAGTAACGTGCCACGGCACGAGCGTTGCACTCTGGGACAGGTACTGGAGGCTTTCTGAGCTGAACACAGACAGACGCAGGCACTGCAGGGGGAAGCGCCCAGTGAATGCTGTTACATAACTCCATTCCTGACTGAAAACATGTACCTTCATTAGTGTGCTGTGGAGACACCTAGAGGCCGTCTGATGACACGGCCGTCTGCAAACAGGAAACAACCCAAGATCAGCAAACAGTCTGTACCTCGCAACTGTGAATAATTGAAGACCTACAAAGCTAGGTTTTTAACACAGTAAAGTTTACAGCTCTGAATTAAATGGATAGTTCATCCAATAATGAAAAATTGCTGAAAATATTCTCACCCTCAGGTCATCCAAGCTGTGAATGAATTTTTCTTCAACAGGTTTGGGGAAATTGAGCATTACATCATTTGCTCACCAGTGGATCCACTTCAGTGAATGGGTGATTCTAAACAGCTGATAAAACATCACAATAATCCACAAATAATCATCTTGTGAAGCGATTTGTAATGAACAAATCCATCAAGGGGTTTTTAATTTCTGTCTATAATATTGCTTTCTCCAGTGAAAAAGTAGTCTAAAGTTGAATCAGGAGAGTGACTTGCACAGATCAAGCACCGTTTACAAGCAAAAACAATCCAAAACATTTCTAAACAGGATTTTGATGTGAGAGAACAAAATACTTTTTTCACTGGAGGAAGCATTATTATGAATTATGGACTGGTATTTTGGCCAGAAGCGATGGTTTAAAGTTAAAAGTCTTAAGTGATGGATTTGTTTCTTACAAACATGCAGCTTTTCACCTCACAAGACATTAACTGATGGACCGGAGTGGTGTGGATTATTGCGATGTTTTTATCAGTTGTTTGGACTCTCATTCTGACGGCACCCATTCACTGCAGAGGATCCACTGGTGAAGAAACAAACTCATCTACATCTTGGATGGCCTGAGAGTGAGTTTTCAGCAGATTTTCAGCAAAATTTAATTTTTGGGTGAACTATTCCTTTAAGAGTTGTTCTTTCACAAAAAGCAAGTTATCAAACAAAGAAGAGTAAAAAAAAATCTACACTCACTATATACAAACAATGCTATTTTCATGTCAGTTTTTCTAAACAAAGTTCCATTTATGGACATGAAAAAAGTATCATCTTTTTTTTTAATGGAACAACTCGATTCCTTGTGCCAAAACTGCATGAATAAAAGAAAAAACTTTATGACACATAAGACAAACAGATAAACCAGGTTTTACAGCCTTAATGTCCATGTTATTACCTTTCAGAAGGTTCTATAAAATCTCTGTGATGAACTGATTTGGTTTGCAATAAAAGACTAAATATGAACCTGTTCACCATTCGTGCCTTGTTCTCCCAAAAATATGAGATCGCTAATGAAACCAATGTTGTTTTACAGATCCCATCGATATTGTGAATGATTTCATCGCCCCTCATGAATACCTGGCTGAGGAAGACCCGAAACTCTACAAGTCATATAAAACCCAGCGGGGCCCCCTGTGTGACGACTGGATCGCGGAAATCAACAACAACCCAGGCAAAATGCCTGTCATGTGCGCTTACAAGTTGTGTAAAGTGGAGTTTCGATACTGGGGCATGCAGTCCAAGATTGAGCGCTTCATTCACGATGTGGGTAAGTGTTCGGAAATGTTCAGACGAAATTTTTTTTTATATTATATAACAATGCATATTTTTGATAATCGAGTGAATTTATTATTAACTTAGTATCGGTGCTATTATCAGTGGTGTCCTCTACCATATGTCCACCAGTGTTATTAGCTCTGAGAGGACGTTTGTCTCTCCAATAATTCTATATGAGTCAGCTGATCCATCTGCTGCATATGTGCGCGAAATGATGCTTGGTAACGTCCTGTTATCGTTGTGCGTGGGTGGGCAGCAGGTGTCAAGCGTTCTGTCAGGAAAAAAGCCCTTAATCATTAACCTGCACTTAATGAAAACAAGATTGATGCAGTGTGGCTCCAGTGAAAATCAACGCTCAGAGAACCGCCTCCTCCTGACTACATCAGGGCAAAATTAATTTCCTTTCTATGTGCCGTTCGTTCTCCGCTTAATCTTTTTCATTACTTCGATATCGGCTTGTTTATTGGCTCCATTCTCTGATAATTTGCAAGCTGACTGTTGCCGTTTCCCATTTATGAAACTCTTTCCCTTTGGCTGATTTCCTTTTATTTTTATCCATTTTTCCTCTCGCTGTTTCCTGGCCGCTGTGAAAACAATTTTGTTTGCATGTCTCTTCATTACCAAGTTCAGTTATCTGAAAGACTGGTTAAGTGCGTCTTTGGCACATCTTAATCAGGCGAGGAAATCGCACAAGGAAATAAGCCAAACCACACATTGACCCCAAATGTCAAGCGATCTCACATACAGACTCATCAGTGAAGCAGGGTTATTATAGTTAACTAAAACTAAAACCATAAAAAAACATTTTCATTACGTGAAATAATAAGATTAAATAAAAAAATATTTTATTTCAGCTAGGCATTGAACATTTCTCATTTTCATTAGTACTAAAATAACTAAAATGTATTGGGAGGAAAAAACAATATTAAAAATATAACAATAAACAATAAAAAAATATATAAAATTGACAAAAAATGCTAAAAATGAAGCAATGAAAAAAAATGAAAACAGAAAATATAACAATAAAAATGTAATTCAAAATATTAACAAAAACTATAATAGCATTTCATAGCAGTCTCCTTGGTTGATAGCAGTATTGAGAAATATTTCTTTAAAAATGAACATTACTCATATAAATGTTACTAATTATGTTACTTTGTTACTTCTCATGGAAAGTAACGTGTTACATTTTATCACCATCTGTTGTCTGAGGCTCTTTTTTTCCTAGCATGTAAGTGCTGTACTCAACTCGTAAACCTAGCAACCATCCAGAACAAGTTAGCAACCACATATGAATGCATTAAAAACCATTCAGAACATTGGGCTGCTGACTTTTGCATGGGCAAACACTACTCGCATTTCGTTCAGAAGATGTAAAAATGTACTGCAAGCATTAGTTTTTCCCCCCTAAACTAGTTTAAACGTAAACGGTTACACTTGCCTGTGTTATGGTGAGCATTAATCTCGCAACATCTTCCCATCAGGGCTGAGGAAGGTGATGGTGCGCGCTCATCGGCAGGCCTGGTGTTGGCAGGACGAGTGGTACGGTCTGACCATGGAGAACATCCGGCAGCTGGAGCTGGAGACGCAGCTGGCTCTGGCACAGAAGATGGCACAGTATAGCTGCAACGAGGAGGGTGGCGAGAACAACGGCGCCGTCACCAGCCCCGAGAAAGAGCACGAAGCCAAGGAGGCCATCGAAGCTGAGGGGACGACGAGGAACATGGGGGACACGCTGCAGGCGCGAGGAGAGCTGACCAAGCAGTGGTCCACCTCTTCTAGGTCCTCACATTCCTCTAAGAGAGGGGGTAAGTTCACATCGCCATACTATATATAGACACATATATATGGTTGTATGTATGTATGATAATATATATATATATATAGAGAGAGAGAGAGAGAGATTCATTAAATTGATCAAAAGTGACAGTAAAGACTCTATCATGTTACATAATATTTTTATTTCAAATAAATGCTGCTCTTTTGAACTTTCTGATTACAGAACCGGCTTTTCTGACAAGATGCGCGTTAAATATCGCATGCGATTTATCGTGCAGCCCTATTCTGAACTTTCAGCAAAGAATCTTGAAAAGCTATGTTTTCAGTTTCTCACAAAAATATTAATCAGTGCAACTACTTTAAATATTGATAGTAATCAGACATGTTTCTTGAGCAGCAAATCAGCATATTAGAATGATTTCTGAAGGATCATGTGACACTGAAGACTGGAGTAATGATGATGCTGAAAATTCAGCTTTGCATCATTAAATTATATTTTAAAATATTAAATTATTTTTAAATTGCAATATTTCATAATATTATGAAATTCTTTTTTAAATAGTTTATTTTAGTATTAACAATTTATTAATATAATAGTATAACACTGATTTATATATATATATATATATATATATATATAAACAATTTTATATTATGTATAATATATTTAAATGTATGAATTATGTATTTAAATTAATTGAAAAGTGTATATGTATATTATTATACATATCTGTGTTTTAAATATGTATATATATGTTATTATTATAATTAATTCATTAATGATAAATGGTGGTTTTTATTAATACTGATACAATTATTTTTAGTCATTATTATTATGTTCTTTTTTATTTTTCATCAATGCATATTAGTTTGAGAATGCATTCCATGCATTAAGCGTATTAATTTATGTTTCAATTTTAATGGGGTCATATGATGAATATGACCCTTTTAACTTTTATAAAGAATATCTCTTTGGATTTGAGACTTTAGTCTTTGCAACTTTACAGATCTTCTTTATGCACCAAGAGCTTGTAACACTTCATATGACCCCTTTAAGTTTCTAAGTGACTATGAAGAATCGAGTGGGAGTTTTTAAAATATATATAAAAAAAACTGTTCTTTCAAGCTGTAATAATATTTCATAATTATATTGCATTATATTATATGTTGCTTTTTATATTTTGTGAAATTTTTTTTCAATATTATTTATTTGTTAAGTGTCTTTTGGGGGGTGAGGGGATTTCATATTAAGCTTTGGATTACAGAACTAACATGATTTATTATTTGTCTTTAATGTGTGCGTGTGCAGGAAGTCCGTCACGCCACAGCATTTCTGAATGGCGCATGCAGAGCATCGCCAGAGATTCGGAGGACAGCACAGACGACGAGTTCTTTGACGCTCACGGTAATGCAGGTTTGATCCTCGGTTTTAGAAGGTGCTCATGGCAATCTGTTATTTACTAAAGTCTGAATCCTTGTTCCTCAGAGGGCTTCTCTGACAACGAGGAGATCTTTGCCAAGGAGATCACCAAATGGAGCTCCAACGATCTGATGGATAAAATCGAGACAGCGGAGGCAGAGGAAGCCCAGGGTATGCAGGGATTGTCTTCACCCATCCGACACGCTCTCAGATTGTAGGGGGGTATTTTGGGCCCCCAAGGCAGGTGATGCAAAGCATTTTTTCCAATGCTTTGGTTTTGTAATGCATAAGCCGAGCCCGCTGGAAGGAGTTTTTTTCCATTCATCCTCCAAATTCAGAGATTTTCACATCTTTAATAGGATTAGCGGTAAAGGAGCCCCATTGACTCTGAGGAGGTTAGGGTCTGTGTCAAAGAAACATGCCCTTCTGTTGAAGACTCTAAACTGTAATTTAGAGTAAATACAACAGTAAATGGGGAAGGAACTTGATTTTATTCATCAGGAATTGGCTGGATCTTGAAACATAGCCATTGAATTTAAGAACATAATTAGTTGGTTATAAATATATATATATATATATATATATATATTATACTTAAATTAATTAGTTATTATAATTAATACAATTATCTTAATACATTATTATTTTTATTAATAGTTCAGTTTTTATTAATATAAATACAATTATTTTTAGTCCTTTTTATTATGTTATTTTTTTATTTTCCATCAATGCATATTAGTTTGAGAAAGAATCATGATGCATATGTGAATATTTTTTCCCCCTGCATTAAGCGCATTGATGTTAGATTTCAATTTTATGTTTTTAGGAGACTATCAGGAATCGGGTGGGGAGTTTTCTGGGACTGCCAGCGTGGAGCGACTCAATGAGGTATGTCTGCAGTTGTGCATTTTTGTGCACACTTTCCCATTAAAATGAATGGAAATATACTTCAACATAAACGTTACATAATGCATATTTATGCAGCTGTGTCGTACTGTTAATGCAACTGCAGCAGTGAAAAATGCATTGATCTGTACTCGTGCCAATGGAGCAGAAATTCTGCAATAGTCATGCTGTGTTTATGCCAACATAAAAATGGGTACAAAAAGCATTAGAGCTTCTCTGAGGATATGTTATGCAACAACGCTTTCATTTTGCATCAGCGCCACACTATCATTGAACAATCCCTATGACCTTTGACAAAATGAAACTGCGGTCTGTCACTGCAAAGGTCGGCTCAGTATATAGTCATAAGGTCAAGTTCTCATGGTGTGAAGGGTTTGATGGGGACGTGTGGTGGAAGAGCACGATCAGGGGTTGAGGGCCTTTGGGATGATCTCAGTGCTCTTTAACTCTGGTCCGCAGAGACGCAGATCCATGCGGCGCTGCAGCGTCCGTAAGCGTCGACGTACAGCACGCAAACGCCCAGCTGTGAGTCACAGCGACACCTGTCTGTTTACATCAGCATAAGTTATGTAGAATCAAAGGCGTTTTGCTGTATTGTTGCAGTTATTCATACAGATTGTGTTGTTTTTGCTTAGAGTTTAGTTATCTTTACCCTGAAATAGGGCTGGGCGATATGGCCAAAAAATCACATCTTGGTATTTTTTGGCTGAATTGCGATGAACGGTGTATATTTTGGTATTTTCTAAATTTTTCTATTTGCATTAAAAATATTTATTTATTTAATACTGCCCAATTTTGTCCAATGAAATAATGTTTGTATTAAAGACAATGAAAACAAATATAGTGAAAGTAACCATATAGGCTATGGGCTATTGTGTGCAAAAAAAAAGGCCTAAAATCACATTACATTGTAACATTACAATCTAAAAACAAAAACTATGCTTTTTAAAGCAGAAGAACTAAAGTTGAAAAGCAAAAAATGAAAAGAAATAAAAACAAAAGCACAGATTAATTGCATTATATTTTGATTAGCCCATTACAATATTCACTTTACAGTTACTGCTATCATAAAATACACTTACTTACATTTATTAATGCTTTGGTTTTGTAATGCATAAGCCGAGCCCGCTGGAAGGAGTTTTTTTCCATTCATCCTCCAAATTCAGAGATTTTCACATCTTTAATAGGATTAGCGGTAAAGGAGCCCCATTGACTCTGAGGAGGTTAGGGTCTGTGTCAAAGAGTGTGAGATTATGGAACACTAATTACACTGAATTCCATGCTGTTTGCGAGACGGACTCACAGGCCATGGAGGTTTTTACACTTATGAAACCCATGTTGAAAAATGAAAGTCTAACAATAGGTTTCTTTCAGTAATAATAAAAAATTCTAAAATAATCATATTATTTAACCATTTATAAATATATTTGATATATAAAAATATAATTTTTAATATTAATATTATTAATAGTAATTTGCTTAATTTAATAACTGAATGCTTATATTTAACTTAATTTAATGCTTATAATTTAATGCTTATATTTGAAGAACTAAAGTTGAAAAGCAAAAAATGAAAAGAAATAAAAACAAAAGCACAGATTAATTGCATTATATTTTGATTAGCCCATTACAATATTCACTTTACAGTTACTGCTATCATAAAATACACTTACTTACATTTATTGTCCAACTTCAAATATTTTAGCAAAATGTATATTTTAGTCAGAATTATTGAGCTGCTATTCCATTGCGGTCCGTCTGTTTGGTGCGCATGCGTTTAGTGAAGTTTAGCGGAGAATCACACGCAGAAGGCTCATGCGCTCCTGACAGCAAGATGGAAATATTTCTATGACTTTCTAGCATTTACAGATGGAGAATATACCTGTGAAATGTAAGTTATGCACTGAGGAAAAGAGCACATCTCAAACACATTAAACAGCACAAGTAGCATCTCTATCAGCAGCACATGTCTGTCAGAGCATCTGATGGTGCGAGCCGCTTTAAACTAGACGTGTTACTATATTTTATCAGTTATTTTAAAGCCCTTAATATAAAGCATGTCTCATGTTTAGAACAAACTGGATTATGCAGTTTTCCTGCAGCAGTTCACTCTGCGTCCTCTGCTGTTATTCAGATGTGCTTGTATCAAACTACTGTATATCGATATAAATGGTATTGCTTCATACCATATCGCTACAATATATCGTACAAACTCGATATACCGCCCAGCCCTACCCTCAAACAGCATTTTATGGTATCAGAAGTGTTGTTTTGTAAAGTAGACACACTCTTCAGATGTAGACATGTAGTTCTTCTGTAGCGTAGAGGTTTTATCGAAACAATTTTTATTAAGACAACGGTGATGACTGCTTTTTCGGCAGTCTGGGTTCTGGAAGTGTTTTTCCCATTCGTCTCAAAAACACATCACAAAATGTATATGTTTCTGGAGCTCTGAAGGTTTATGGTACAGTTTGTGAAATTAATGCAGTCTAGATTCATTATTCAATTAGTTTCACATGTGCATAATACCAAACATTTTTGGCCATTATAGAGGAGAAGATAAAGTTTAAATAATGTTTTTTTTTATTTTTATAATTGTTATTTAATACATATAAATATTTAAAATCAAACTTAAAATAATAATAATATTAACAATAACAATACATTTATTCATATTTAATATTTGGCAATGCTTTACAACAAGCTTCCATTTGTTAACATGGGTTAATTCAATTAAATTAAAGTTTGTTTGTATAGCGCTTTTCGTGATACAAATCGTTGCAAAGCAGCTTTAAAGAAAATTAAGTTTCTACAATATATTTAGGTTAACTACATTAGTTACCATGAACTAAAAAACAAACAAACAAACAAAAATGCTTAGTCTTTGTTAATGTTAATTTCAACGTTTAGTAATATTTAATAAATTATTAAAATAAATAAAAGTTGTATCTGGTAGCTTAATTTAATGTACCTGAGCTAACATGAACTAACAATGAACATTTATGTTTGTTTGTTTGTTTTTTAACTAAATTTAACAAAGATTAAAAAATACTGTAACAAATGTATTGGTCATTGTTAATTAATTTCAATTAATGCATTAACTAATGATATAAAATTATAAAATAAAATATAAAAATATTAAAGGCGTCATGAACTGAGAAATCAAAATTCCCTTGATCTTGTGACATATAAGAGGTCATTGTACTGTGAAAACATCCTGTAAGTTTCAGAACTCAAAACTTTCTCGTTAGTCCAAAAACAGCTTATATTGAAGCCGATCTGCCAAAACGACAGCTTGTGGAATGTGACACTTTATGGCGTAATAGAGCGGGTAAACCCCGCCTCCGCAGAAGAAGATCAACGCCTGCTTCTACATCACTGCCTGTTTAGCCCCTCCCACTGATTCTACATCACTGCCTGTTTATCCCCTCCCACTGATTCTACATCACTGCCTGCTAAGCCCCTCCCACTGATTCTACAGCACTGCCTGCTAAGCCCCGCCCACTGATTCTACATCACTGCCTGTTTAACCCCGCCCACTGATTCTACATCACTGCCTGTTTAGCCCCTCCCACTGATTCTACATCACTGCCTGTTTAGCCCCACCCACTGATTCTACATCACTGCCTGTTTAGCCCCACCCACTGATTCTACTTCACTGCCTGTTTAGCCCCGCCCACTGATTCTACATCACTTCCTGTTTAGCCCCGCCACTGTTTCGCGCACGTACAACAAAGATGCTCCAAAAACAAGAGGCTGTTCAGTGCCAAGTTGTGGAAAAACACAGTCTTTGCATCCCCTTCCTTCTGATCTCAACATTAGGAAAGAGTGGATGAACTTTATTTTTAATGAAGCTCCCGATCGTCAGTAAGAACTTGGTCCTTTTTTCACTTTTTTAAAACCCTCCCACTGATTCTACATCACTGCCTGTTTAGCCCTCCCACTGATTCTACATCACTGCCTGTTTAGCCCTCCCACTGATTCTACATCACTGCCTGTTTAGCCCTCCCACTGATTCTACATCACTGCCTGTTTAGCCCCACCCACTGATTCTACTTCACTGCCTGTTTAGCCCCGCCCACTGATTCTACATCACTTCCTGTTTAGCCCCGCCACTGTTTCGCGCACGTACAACAAAGATGCTCCAAAAACAAGAGGCTGTTCAGTGCCAAGTTGTGGAAAAACACAGTCTTTGCATCCCCTTCCTTCTGATCTCAACATTAGGAAAGAGTGGATGAACTTTATTTTTAATGAAGATCCAGATCGTCAGTAAGAACTTGGTCCTTTTTTCACTTTTTTAAAATCCACATTTTACTGTGGATTCGTTTACAAACAAGACAATTTCCAGAAAGATTTAAACTAAAAGACGATGCTGTGCGGAATATGTTGGATCCGATAGTAATGTCGCACCACACAAGTGCGAGTAACTGTTTTTATTACGTGCTCACTTTTGCTTTGTCTGTTATTACAGATCGTTTGATATGTACTGAGTATTTATGCGTTTTTTACCTAAATCACAGCAGTGTCTATGAAGGACGTAGGCTGTAAATTTTAGTTTTATTATTAAGCATATTATTTTGAATATTAAACATCTGTACATGCAACTAGCATGAACAAATAAGATTAAACGTTTATGCATAATTATTTTGGATATTGAGCATAAAAATTAACGAGCAATAATTTGTATGACAGTGAAGTCAGCCAAAATATCATAATCAACATAATAAGAGCTTCTTATTAGAAATCACCACTGCTACAGTATATTTTATGCTATTTTATTTTTAACACCACAGCAGCCTCACATTTACTAATGAAATATAGGTAGCTAATTTTAGCTATGGTCATCTGAGTCGACACACTTGTGACGTGGTTTCTAGTGAAACATATGTCTGTGTTTTAACTGAAAATTTAAATATCTATGGAGATTTTGAATGGGATTTTTACTTCCGGAAGCCTGCTGTTGCGTTCTGTACTGTGTTGTTTATTAGTAAGTCGTCCTATTTCAAAATAGCATGTTGTCACGAGTGTGTGTGGATGTTTTAAACGAACCGTATGCAGCTGCAGAATGAACAGCTGTCCAAATGTTTCCCTCAGGACTGTTCCTCACAGCAGTGCTTACAGCCGTCCAAGATCCACGTCCTCATCCTGGTCCTGCACGGCGGCAACATCCTGGATACGGGCAGCGGAGACCAGAACAGCAAGCAGGGGGACGTCAACACCATCAGCAGCGCGTTCGATGCTGTGATGCGGGTTCATTACCCCACTGCTTTGGGCCGCATTGCCATCCGCCTGGTTCCGTGTCCGGCCTTGTGTGTGGAGGCCTTCTCTCTGGTGTCAAAGTGAGTATGAACACACACTCAATCCACCTCCAGGAAAATCAACAAGACCTCTGGTAGTCATTCAGTTGTGTTGTTAACTTAAACTGGCAACACATTTGATTTATTATTTTATTTTATAATTGTATTATTATTATATAGTAGTAATAAATAATTCTATTTATTTGGTATAGAAAAAATTGATTAGAATTATTTCTTAATAATGTTTCCAGAAAGTCCCTGTAATAAATACATTAATTAATTAATTAATTTATTTTCAATAAATAAATAAATACATGCATACATACTTTTGTTTATTTGATATAGAAAAATAGATTAAAATTATAGCATAATAATGTTTCCAGAATTTAATTTTTATTTATTTACTTAATAATTGTTTATTATTCTGAAGTAATGATGATAAATAATTTTATTTATTTGGTATAAAAAATAGATAAATTATCGCTTAATAATGTTTCAAGAAAGTCCTTTATTTTATTTATTTACTTACTAATTAGTTAATTAATTAATAATTTTTAATCAAGAAATAAATGAATTAATTAATGTTTTTATTTATTTTGTATAGGAGAAAAATAGATTAAAATTATTGTTAATGCTTTCAGAAAGTCCCTGCAATTAATCAACTAGTTAATTAATTATTTTTTTTTAATGATGATGATGATGATGATGATAATAACAATAAATACTTATTTATTTTTATTATTATAACTTTATAATAAAAAATAATAATAAAAAAAAGATATACCAATCTTTATTGGTATATTTGAATTATATTTGTTTTTATTTTAAATTTGAATTATATTAGTTTTTTATTAGTTAGTATACAGTGTAATGATATCCAAATGTGTTTCAGTCTGAGATCTTTATTGTTTTTGCACCAAATCTGAAAGTTATAAAATTATATATATAAATCACTTAAATAGTATGCTACATTGTCAATGACACTGTATAACATGTTTAATTCAATAAGTAACATCCAGTCGTTATGTAACCAGTTAGCAAAAAAACTCCCAAACATCCAGTTTTGTGTAAAATGTCTTTATTTTTTCGCAGTCCAGTCAAATAAGGAGTGAAAAAAGTTGTAAGTTTTCTTTTGATATTGATTAATTCATTACACCTTTGAAAACACATTGCATTGTGGGATAGAGTATTCAGTGCTGTGCGCTCTCTGCACGTTTTGGCAAATGTAGTAGGTTATATGAGTGTTGCATGGATACTGCAGAAAGACTAGTATGGTAGTATGCCGTTCTACGTGCTAATCCAGTGTATAAGAGTGTTTGTGGCTGGTAATGACCCAGCATGCTCTCTGTTCTTGTGTCCTTGACTCAGTTTGAGTCCTTACAGCTATGACGAAGGCTGCCTCTCCAACAGTCAGGATCACATCCCTCTGGCCGCCCTGCCCCTATTGGCCACCTCTGCACCACAGTACCAGGATGCCGTGGCAACGGTCATAGTGCGAGCCAATCAGATCTACGGTGACTTCATCAAATCCCTGGAGGGAGCCACTTTCACCGGACAGGTCAGTACTTTGGGGTTTTTTAGCAATGTGTTAAATCATGTTGGAAACATTTTAAAACATGCAAGCAATTTGATAAGCCATGCTAGCAACAGTGACGTTATGCATCACATCATGGAAGTGTTGTGAATGTTGTTTTTAAATGGTCATTTCCCTCATTCGTTGCCCAGCACATGACTCTCTGTATGTGATGTAATGCGTGTCTCTGTGCAGGTGTGTCTGATTGGTGACTGTGTGGGAGGCATTCTGGGATTTGATGCTCTCTGCAGCAGCAACGTCACCGTGTCAGAGAGTCAAAACAGCAGCCGACGTGGCAGCATTGTTAGTGTGCAGGTGAACACACACACACACATCCAGACAGTGATTAATTACCCTTAATACATCACAACATAACAGATAAGACAAATTGCATCCTTTTGTATTTGAAAGTGTGACACATCAAACTCTTTCATTTCAAAAGAGCAAGAAAAATGCTGTTTTCCATCACATGACCGCTGTAATACTAATCACTCATTCGCTTCCTCTGCAGGACAATGACCTGCTGTCACCGGGGATCATTATAAACAGCACTCACTGCTCGGGTTTGACTCTGGAGGGCAGTCGGCACCTCAGCCGCAGTAATATAGACATTCCTTGTTCCAGCGGTCCGGACGACCCCAAAAAACAGCTGCCCCGCAAACGCAGCGACTCCTCCACCTACGAGCTGGACACCATCAAACAGCACCAGGCCTTCCTGACCAGGTGAGCCACAGCTGATAGTTTTATTTTTTCGCAGTCCAGTCAAATAAGGAGTGAAAAAAGATGTCAAGTTTCTTTTGATATTGATTAATTCATTACACCTTTGAAAACACATTGCATTGTGGGATAGAGTATTCAGTGCTGTGCGCTCTCTGCACGTTTTGGCAAATGTAGTAGGTTATATGAGTGTTGCATGGATACTGCAGAAAGACTAGTATGGTAGTATGCCGTTCTACGTGCTAATCCAGTGTATAAGAGTGTTTGTGGCTGGTAATGACCCAGCATGCTCTCTGTTCTTGTGTCCTTGACTCAGTTTGAGTCCTTACAGCTATGACGAAGGCTGCCTCTCCAACAGTCAGGATCACATCCCTCTGGCCGCCCTGCCCCTATTGGCCACCTCTGCACCACAGTACCAGGACGCCGTGGCAACGGTCATAGTGCGAGCCAATCAGATCTACGGTGACTTCATCAAATCCCTGGAGGGAGCCACTTTCACCGGACAGGTCAGTACTTTGGGGTTTTTTAGCAATGTGTTAAATCATGTTGGAAACATTTTAAAACATGCAAGCAATTTGATAAGCCATGCTAGCAACAGTGACGTTATGCATCACATCATGGAAGTGTTGTGAATGTTGTTTTTAAATGGTCATTTCCCTCATTCGTTGCCCAGCACATGACTCTCTGTATGTGATGTAATGCGTGTCTCTGTGCAGGTGTGTCTGATTGGTGACTGTGTGGGAGGCATTCTGGGATTTGATGCTCTCTGCAGCAGCAACGTCACCGTGTCAGAGAGTCAAAACAGCAGCCGACGTGGCAGCATTGTTAGTGTGCAGGTGAACACACACACACACATCCAGACAGTGATTAATTACCCTTAATACATCACAACATAACAGATAAGACAAATTGCATCCTTTTGTATTTGAAAGTGTGACACATCAAACTCTTTCATTTCAAAAGAGCAAGAAAAATGCTGTTTTCCATCACATGACCGCTGTAATACTAATCACTCATTCGCTTCCTCTGCAGGACAATGACCTGCTGTCACCGGGGATCATTATAAACAGCACTCACTGCTCGGGTTTGACTCTGGAGGGCAGTCGGCACCTCAGCCGCAGTAATATAGACATTCCTTGTTCCAGCGGTCCGGACGACCCCAAAAAACAGCTGCCCCGCAAACGCAGCGACTCCTCCACCTACGAGCTGGACACCATCAAACAGCACCAGGCCTTCCTGACCAGGTGAGCCACAGCTGATAGTTTATCATGGAATTGGTCAATATTAACATTTCTTTAGCAGATGATATCGGGGATTATTTTTATATTTCAAACAATAAATCCCAGGTGTAAAAAAAATACAAGATACTTTAAAATTGTTGATACGTTATTATATATATTTGATAATATTATATATTATTGAGTGTTTTCGTGATCATGGAAAACCTGAAAATAGTAATATTTATTTAATTGCTTTCCAGTCCTGAAAAATGCATGAAAAAATTTTACATGAATGTAAAATTCATGAAAAAATATGTAGTAAATATTTCAATATTACAATACAATACATTGACTAGATTTACATCTTGAGTAGAGTAAAACATTCTTTTCGGTCAAATCTTTTGAATCAAATGAATCAGTCAAAGTGGTCAAAAATCTAAATGATTCTTTAGCAAACTGATCTGAATCAAAATTATTTAAGGACAAAAATCCTTCTCCAGTATTCATAAACTTTTCGTTTATGGTCATGGAAAAAATACAAGATACTTTAAAATTGTTGATACGTTATTATATATATTTGATAATATTATATATTATTGAGTGTTTTCGTGATCATGGAAAACCTGAAAATAGTAATATTTATTTAATTGCTTTCCAGTCCTGAAAAATGCATGAAAAAATTTTACATGAATGTAAAATTCATGAAAAAATATGTAGTAAATATTTCAATATTACAATACAATACATTGACTAGATTTACATCTTGAGTAGAGTAAAACATTCTTTTCGGTCAAATCTTTTGAATCAAATGAATCACAGTCAAAGTGGTCAAAAATGAATCAGTTAAAGTGGTTCAAAAATCTAAATGATTCTTTAGCAAACTGATCTGAATCAAAATTATTTAAGGACAAAAATCCTTCTCCAGTATTCATAAACTTTTCGTTTATGGTCATGGAATTTTATTTTGTGCAAAGAGTGTGAACCCTGCAATAGTTTATTTAAAAAATGAGTATTTATTCAAATTGTAAATCTTTTTAAAGAATTTTTTTCAGTCGAATCTTTTAAATGAATCAATCAAAGTGGTTCAAAAATCGAAATGGTTCTTTAGCAAATTTATCTGAATCAAAAGTATTTAAGTAAAAAATACTTCTCTAGTAATCATAAAACCTAATAATCATTTTTTGTACAAAAAGTATGAACTCTGCAATAGTTTTGTTTAAAAATGAATATTAATTTAGAATTTTAGAATTTATTTTATTTTATTATTTTTAGATTATACATTTCCTGACATTTCTGTATCAGTGTGGTTGTAATAATATAGTTAAAACCATTCTAAAAATATATAATAATAATAAATAATTATGTAAATTGTGTGTATGTAGTCTGCACGCCAGCGTTTTGAGGAACGATCCGGGTTCTCGCCGGTCCAGCAGCAGTACCATGCTAGAGGGAGGAGGAGCTCTGGGAAAGTTTGACTTCGAAGCATCTGACTTCTTCCTCTTCGGCTCTCCGCTAGGCCTGGTCCTCGCTCTGAGGAAAACCGTCGTCCCTTCTTTGGACAGTATGTTAACCTTGAATACTCTTATTTTAGTTTCTAGTGGATGAAAGAGAATGAAATCCTGTGCAGACTGGATGCCAAAGCGATCATTTGAAGTGTGACTTCCTCTGATGGATTACCTGGACTGTGTAATCTCTTTTGTTCGTGCTGTTTTTGTTCTGATGTCCAGTGTTTCAAATCTTTTAAAGGCTTCAAATGTATTAATCCGATAAGCAACTTAAATCGGTTGCCGGCAGATTATGAGCGATTGTTTTAGAGGGCTAGAAAGTGAACATTATGCTGACGGGAGTTTCCCAGTCCAACATCTGTTATGTAGAGCTCGTCAGACAAAACTAACACAAGGAGCAATGTGTCGAATGAAATAATGAAGGAATAACATAAACTGCAAAATTTTTTTAGCTAGTTTATGGTGAAAAAAAAAGAAAGCACACTGCTGTTCAGAAGATTTGGGTTAGTACGTTTTTTTTTCTCTTTTAAGAAATGAGTACTTTTATCCAGCAAGGATGCATTAAAATGATCAAAATTGACAGTAAAGACATTAATAATGTTACAAAATATTTTGAACAAATGCTGTTCTTTTGAATTTCTATTCCTCAAGGAATCCTGAAAAAGTCAATGTATCAGTTTACACAAAAATATTACCCAGCACAACTGTTTTCAACATTGATAATAATCAGAAATGTTTCTCGAGCAGCAAATCAGCATATTAGAATGATTTCTGAAGGATCATGTGACACTGAAGACTGGAGTAATGATGCTGAAAATTCAGCTTTGCATCACAGGAATAAATTGCATTTTACAATATATTAACATAAAAAAACAGTTATATTAAATTGTAATAATGTTTCACAGTATTACTGTTTTTGCTGTATTTTTCATCAAATAAATGCAGAAGAGACTTCTTATCAACGTGAAGAAAAAAAAATCTTACCAACCCCTAACTTTTAAACTTTTGAACAAGTGAACTAGCTGAGAAAAAAAAAAAAAAAAATATCTCCTCAGATGACAATGTAGATGCCTGACAAACGTTGTTGTTGTTGTGATCATAAACTGTATGGTGATTATTACACGCAATACACGGAGCTTTTTCCTCACCATTGTAACGCGCTGCTTTTGCAAGGTTTCGTGAAAACGTTTCAGCTTTTATTTTCTTTTTTCGCCCTGAAGAAGATATCACAGGTTCATCAGGTTCTTCGAAATGATCCATCCTCGATCACTTTTAATCAGCTTTGACGAAACTCCTCTCAGCTAGCACGTCTTTTCAAAGTGAAAGTAGCCTTGTCACCTGACCTGAATACAGCACGCTGATTCGCTAAAATGGACTTATCGGCTTCTGTTCAAAAACAACAAGGGCGCTTGTCGGCTTCTGTAGTAAAACGTGAACTCGCGACGCCTTGAAATTGGACAAAACCGGCTTTTTTGACTAAACGTGTTTAGGGTTCAGATCGCGCTATATGTTGAGAATAATTGTTATAAAATATTTTTATTTCGAATAAATGCTGTTCTTTTGAGCTTTCTATTTCTCAGGGATTCCTGAAAAAGTACATTTATCAGATTCCACAAAAATATTACCCAGCACAACTGTTTTCAACATTAATGAATAATAATAAAAAGTGTTTCTTGAGCAGCAAATCAACATATTAGAAGGATTTCTGAAGGATCATGTGACACCGAAGACTGGAGTAATGATGCTGAAAATTCAGCTTTGACCACAGGAATAAATTACATTTTACAATATATTCAAATAGAAAACAGTTGTTTTAAATTGTAATAATATTTCACAATATTACGGTTTTTGCTGTATTTCTCATCAAATAAATACAGTCTTAGAGAGCAGAAGAGACTTCTTTCAAAATATTAAAAAATCTTACCAACCCTAAACTTTTGAACTATAGTGTATAAGTGAGCTATAACAAACCAGCTGAGTAAAATATATATATATATTATATAATAAATGTATACCAGAATTTTAGATCAATTTAACACATTTCTTTCTTTCTTTTGTATTCTTCCCTCCTACAGTGGCTCATCTTCGTCCAGCGTGCCAGCAGGTTTACAACCTGTTCCACCCGGCGGATCCCTCTGCCTCACGTCTGGAGCCTCTGCTGGAGAAGCGCTTCCACCTGATGCCACCGTTTAGCGTGCCGCGCTACCAGCGCTTCCCGCTGGGTGATGGCCAGTCAGCGCTGCTGGGTAAGAGTGGAGAGATTTCTCAGTCAACACCTGCTGTGACCAGGATTACACCTGCTACTAATATCTATCTCGAGTGATCTGATCGCCAGTGGTTAGGCGAGATACGTTGTTGTTTTTTTACTTGGTATTAACATGCATATCTAAATGCATATCGTGATTGGATTTTGGGTGGACAGTCCATGATTTTATGACTGCATTGAGATACAATTATAGTTTTCATTAATATTTTTGGTTTTCATATATTTTTCATTAATAGATTTTTTTATTTTTTTATTTAAATATTAGTTAAAGTTTTATTAATTGTGATGTATTTTTATTGTATAATTTATTTATATA
>NW_015645567.1:1185391-1203232 GCF_001515625.1 Sinocyclocheilus rhinocerous | reverse complement strand
ATCCAATATTATGAGGCACTTGCCTTCCTTGCCGCCTCCATTGTATTTTTATAATTTTATTTATATATATATATATATATATAAATATTTTTTCCCAGTTTTAGTTTTAGTACATCAAGGGAAACTAAATGACAATAAGAAATGTTGCCTTGGCAACTAGTTGAAATTAATATTTGTATAAAAAATGTTTTTTTATATATATTTTCCGTTTTTATCTACATTTTAAAGTGTTGCTAATTTTGTTGTGTTTTTTGTCATTTTAATTCATTAATTTTTTTATTTCCCTATTTTTACAGTTTTAGTTTTAGTACATCAAGGGAAACTAAATGACAATAAGAAATGTTGCCTTGGCAACTAGCTGAGATAAAATTATTTTATTTCAGTGAACATTTATTTTTATTTCAAGTAACAAAAATTGTTTATGGTTTTAGTTTTGGTATGTTTTCTATAATATCCCTGCTGCATACATCATTCACTATGTATTGTCTGACTGCATGTGATAAAAATGCAAAATATGCCAAAAAAAAAGCCCAGAAAGCTGCACATAAATGGCTAGTTTACATATTTGTTTTAGTCCAATTGGTGATTGGCAGGTGAGTAGCTGGTCTTTTGTCCAGGATGCATTTGGACAAATTACAGTAGCGTTTATACTACAAAAATATAATAGATACAGATATTGTAGTGGTTTAGTGTAAAGCAGCACTTTGTAAAAGAGCATCGTCCATCACTGCAGTTCTGTCGTGAGTTTGCTTCACGACTGCTGGTCTCGTGTCTCGGTTTGTGTCATTTCTGTCTGTTATTTGTCTTTATTTTCTGTTTCTTTGTCTCTCTCCCCTTCCCGTCGCTCTCATGTCTCCACGTCTCATGCCTCTGGGTTTGACATGTGGCAGTGGAAACCATCCAGAGTAACCCTCACCTCCTGTTGGAGAGTGTGAGCTGTGCCATTTATATTTATAATCTTTTTTTCTTTTTCTTTTTTTGAGAGGAGGGGGTGCTTTTAGAAAAGAAATGTTTAATTTTATAAAAATAATGGACCTTAAATTTCTAAATATTTCTTTCTTTTGATTTTGGTGTAAAATATAACGGTCCAAACTATATATGGGTAGTGTTTGGCAAACCTGTTTGGAAACCAGCATTGTTTTTGCAATTTCATTTCTTGCAGCCAGTGCTATAGAAATGACACACTTCACCTTTAAAATGACAATACAGCAAGAATAATAAGACAAATCTAAATTCAAGCATCTTGACTCTTGACAAATCCTGATTCTGATGATGGGTTGCATGTGTATTTGGTAGATAATGCCCCATGAGGTCTTCAAATAAATTGGACTCGGGGGCAGTATTTACTACTTTTTCTCTTTTTTGGTTTTGTGTTTGCCTCTTCTTTTCACTCCCTTTCATCATTTTGAATCAAACGGCCCTTTTACAAATGAATAATGATGCATCATTTTAGCTCCGTTCCAAAATCTAGTGAGATCTCGTTGCTGCCCAGTGAGCGCACCTGTCACTAGGTTTTAGAACAGAGATGTAGTCAGTACTGAAAATTGTCAGATTTCTGGGCCCTAATTTCCCTGTCAGTCCCCAGTCTCTGCGAGTAATTGCTGGTTTTGGTCCTCGCAGCGGACGCGATGCAGTCTCACAGCATTATGTTTGCGGATCACTCCAATCCTTCGTCTCCGGCATCTGTTCCAGCCTTCCGCGGGGCGCGCAGGGCCAGTGAAACCAGCATCGCCAGCCAGGTGTCGGGGTTAGCGGACAGTTACACCGCCTCCAACATCGCCAACAGTAAGTTAACACACATACACGCTCGGTTAGAAGAATACAGTCATCTAGATATCAACTATGTCATATTGCAGCAGTGAAGTTAAGTATTTGGTGTTTTTACCCAAAAACACATTTCATTTACCTTAAATATGGAATAAATGAATACATGAATATACACACTACGGTTTAAAAGTTCGGAATCTTTAATATTTTTTTATGTTTTGAAAGAAGTCTTTAATGCTCTCCAAGGCTACATTTATTTGATCAAAAATACAGTAAAAACTATTAAAAATGATGAAATATTGTTACAGTTCAAAGTAACTGTTTTCTATTTTAATATATTTTAATGTCATTTATTCCTGTAATGGCAAAGATGAATTTTCAGCAGCCATTGGGCATGAATTTTAATTAATAATGTTAATTTTGCAGTAGTGCATAAATAGTTTTTTATTATTTTACTTTTTTTTTAATTAGTGTTATCATAATATTATTATTAGTAGTAGTATTATTATCTTTAATAAAAAATTATTACAGTCTTTATCATATGTGACCCTGGAGCACAAAAGCAGTCTTAAGTCGCTGGGGTATATTTGTAGCAATAGCCAAAAATACATTGTATGAGTCAAAATTATAGATTTTTCTTTTATGCCAAAAATCATTAGGATATTAAGTAAAGATCATGTTCCATGAAGATATTTTGTAAATTTCCTACTGTAAATATATTCAAACTTAATTTTTGATTAGTAATATGCATTGCTAAGAACTTCATTTGGACAACTTTAAAGGCGATTTTCTCAATATTTTGATTTTTTTTGCTCCCTCAGATTCCAGATTTTCAAATAGTTGTATCTCGGCCAAATGTTGTCCTATCCTAACAAATCAGCGTTCAGATGATGTATAAATCTCAATTTCAAAAAATGGACCCTTATGACTGGTTTTGTGTTCCAGCGTATATATATAATTTAATATAATTTAATTTATGCATTTAGCAGACGCTTTTATCCAAAGCGACTTACAGTGCATTCAGGCTATACATTTTTGACCAGTATGTGTGTTCCCTGGGAATTGAACCCACAACCTTGTGCGCTGCTAACGCAATGCTCTACCACTGAGCCACAGGAACACAATATATCACACAATATCTTTTGTAACATCAAAAAAGTCTTTGTCTCATTTGATCAGTTTAATGAGTCTGTGCTAAATAAAAGTATTCATTATTTATTTTTATTTATTTTTTTTTTTTCAAGTTTACTTTCCCCAAACTTTTGAATGGTAGTGTGCCACAATTTCCACTGTTTCCAAAGCTGCAGATATAGCTGGGAAATATCACACATATCATGTTCATCTTTTGACTGCTGTTGTTTTGATGTTGTTTTTTTCCTCTAGTAGCGCAAGCATGCCAACTTAGTCTCTCCAAAAAGCTCAGTCTTTTGTCCCAATTGGCGCTTCCCTATAATAAACGCGGCTCCCGAAGCCATTCCCCCAAATCCAGCAAAGCGCCAAATAAGCAGCAGGTAGAAAGGCAGGATTCCAGCTGTTGGGATGATTCAGAGCAGAGCGTCTCTCTAGGCTTTGAGCCCTCACCCTCGCTCGCCTCAGACCCGCTATCTCCATGTGTCCCGCTGGACATCGAGCAAGGTACTTGGAGCGTGGGTAGACGTCTGGTCCGAGGGTCTCCTGGACCCTCCAGATGCACCCGCTCTCCTGTTTGCCTGCGTTAGTTTCTACCATTACTGCATTCCCTGCAATCCCTCCTACTTCCTGTTTTAGACCTCCAAATCTTCAGCCTGTTTTCTTGCTGACCCTCCCTAGCGCTGACGCCCTTGTTTTTTTTCATTCATGCCCCCCTTCCCTTTAATGCTCAGCACTGGTGCTCTGGTTCTTCATCTCGTGAGTCCTGAGCCACTCTGGGTTTGCTCTGAATGATGAAAACCCTCTGAAGATGCTTTGAAGGATGTTGACTTGTCTTGCTCTCATTATCTGGCTGTGCATCATGCTTATGGCATGTATGTCTTCTGTTAGCGGTCGCTAATACATAATAATGGGAATTATAAGGAATTTAGTGATCCTTATTCCACTTAACAATTTTTTTATTACTTTGGAGGAAGCAGTTCCAGCCAATAAGTGGTCCTAAATATATAAAAAAGCAAAATTACTTATTTTTAAATTAAAATTCATTTTTATTTCAAAATTAAAATATGTTTAAAGATTATTAAAAAATTGTTATCTATATTTCATTCAAATTTACTCTTTTTGGTAACATTTTATTGTAATAAAAATACACATTAATAACACATTATGCAAATAATAATATTATTTCTATTATATATTATTTATGCAAATTTGTGGTAGTGCATAAATTACATTTTGTTTGAAATTAGTCTTACCAATTAAAAAAAAAATAACATCACAGGTCATATTGTTATGCAAATAATTTAATATATTATATTATTTGGATGATACTTCAAGCTAGTAAGGAAAATTACTAATTATGAATTTTGCATACAGATCAAGGGCATGAATTGTTAATTTTGCTAAAAAATTGTTTTTATAATTTTTTATTTAAAATTAGTCTTACAAAATTATTATTATTATGACTAATTAAAAAATGAATTACAAAATATATTATTTGCATAATATTATGTAGATAATTATCAAATTTGCGTATAGATCAGGGACATTAATTGTTAATTTTGCAGTACTGCAAAAATTATGTTCATTGCATAATTTTTATTAGTAATGATTCTTACTGTTTTTTAAATACCATATATTTCAAGTCTGAATTTGTTTTTAACAACAGATAAGGGAGTCTTTTTTTAAAAACTGATTTATTTAAAAAAACTACATCATAAGTCATTTGTTTGTGAATCAGACTACACTGTTCACACTGTAGGTTTGTTGTTACGTGCCACCAGTGAGGATGTCGCAATACAAGGATACAATATCTGTTAATTGTCTTTTTTCACAACCCCCAATCTTCCCAGTCAAAATAAAACCAGTTTAAAAAAGAACTGGTTTTCGATTCCCAGTCCTACTTGTAGAGAACTAGAGGCCATTCAAGAACATTCAACCCCTAATTATAAGAATTACAAACCAAAAATAGGGTTGTGTTCTTGAGTGTTTTTGCAATGGGTCATGGAGAGGAAGCAGACGAGAGATGTGCACCACAGCCTCGCACGGCCCAGTGCACATTACAAAACGACAACTTTCCATTTCTTTACTTCCTTTTGAGCCCCTGAAGCAATCCTGCATCACATGTCCTCGTCCTGTCCTAGAACCAGCAGCTGAAATGTTCATAAATGATGTACAGAGGAAACAGAAATCTGTAATGGTATTTGAAGCTGCTGTTGTAGCGGTAATGGTTTGGACAGGCATGACTGAACGTCCCGTGTCGTCTCTCCTGCAGTCGCTGCTCGCTGGTGGGGCATGAAGCGCATTGATTTCGCTCTGTATTGTCCTGATGCTCTGACTGCGTTCCCCACCGTGGCTCTACCTCACCTGTTTCACGCCTCCTACTGGGAATCAACGGACGTTGTGTCTTTCCTGCTCCGACAGGTGAAGATTACCATATGGTTTAAGATTATAAAATATTAATTCTGCTTAAAAAAAGATTCAGGGTTATTTGCACCCAGAAACATCCACTATCAAGTACACAGTGCATTGCAAGCATGCAGTACTGCATTTAAAAAATAAAAAAAAAACAGAATATTCTTGAGTGGCTCTTCTAGGATAATTTTCCATAGTTGATTGTAATGAAATTATATAATATAATATAATATATGTTTTTTTCTAGCTTTTATTCAAATTAATTAATGTATTTATTTATTAATACATTTTGTATTTGGTTATTTAAATATGTCTTTAAAAACTATTATAAAATGGTTATATTTATTATATTAAACCATTTTTGGTAACATTTTATAAAAGGAATTTATCCTCGAAAAATCTTTTTTTTTTTTTTTTTATGAAATTAGGCAAATACTGTATAATATAATTTCTAATGTTTTTTTTCTAACTTTTATTTTTTGTATTTATTATTATGCTATTTTTATTTAGTAGTTTAAATATGTTTAAAAGACTATTTTAAACTTAACATTAAAATTAAAATTTTTATCTTTTTTATATATATAACTTTTCTGTTTTGGTAACAATTTAATGTAATTAAATAAAATCAGTTATCCTAGAAAAGCCGTTCCTTTTAATGAAATTGGACACATATCATTATAATGTTTTTTTCTGGCATTTAGTAAAATACATTTTTAAAACAATGTTTTTATTTTATAATTATTTTATTTTTATTAATACATTATTTAAATGTTTAAAAGGCTATTATGTAATCGGTAGCTTTATTATATTCAACTGTGTTTAATAAAGTTGTTAATATTTTAATGTGATAAAATAATTTGCCAATCAATGAAAAAAAATCTAATTGCAAAAATAAGTAAATACAAAAAGCATTATTTGCAATTCGGTGACACTTCAGCTAGGAACAAAAATCACTAATTATGAAATTGATGTACAGATTGGGGACGTGACTTGTTAATTATTAGTGCATAAATTCTATTTATTGCATAATTGCATGAAATAACATTTGAATTTTACATTAAGACAGTTATCCTACAAAAGCAATTCCTAATGTAATTGCAATTTTTCCGGCTCTCAGGTAATGAGGCATGAGAACTCCAGTATTTTAGAACTAGATGGGAAGGAGGTGTCAGAATTCACTCCGTCCAAACCGCGGGAGAAGTGGATGAGGAAGAGGACCCACGTGAAGATCAGGGTGAGACGGGCACCTCAACATCTCTGAAATCCCAGATTACTCTTAAATCCATTATGGGATTGTTGCTAACGTAAAGATGTGTTTGTGTTGAAGAACGTTACAGCAAACCACCGCGTGAACGATGCCGTGTTTACAGAGGACGGGGATCAGGTGGTCATGGGTCGCTTCATGTACGGGCCGCTGGACATGGTCACACTGACAGGAGAGAAGGTTAGTGCCCTATAAACTTCATTTTGTGTAGATCCCAGTGATAAATGAGTAAGACCACCTTAACTTCTCTCACCTTCTTCGGAAAATGTAAAAAATCTAGTATTATTTTCCATTGGCATCTTATCTAATTCATTTCATCTCATTTTTGTGCCGTTTTCTAGGTGGACATCCACATCATGACCCAGCCTCCGTCCGGCGAGTGGGTGTATTTCAGCACAGAATTGACCAATAGCAGCGGCCGGGTTTCCTACACCATTCCCGAGAGCAAGCGGCTGAGCATCGGCGTGTATCCGGTCAAAATGGTGGTCAGGTACGCCTTCAATCTACATTTGTGCTGCACATAAAAGCTTGTGTTTTCATCAGTTGAACATCGGTGTCTGTGTCCAAAGGGGCGACCACACATCTGCTGACAGTTACCTGACGGTGCTGCCGCGCGGCACTGAGTTCGTCGTGTTCAGCATCGACGGCTCTTTTGCTGCCAGCGTGTCCATCATGGGCAGCGACCCTAAAGTGCGAGCAGGAGCGGTTGATGTGGTCAGGTGAGGGCTTTACTTCATTCATTTATGAACTCTATGAAGCCTACTGTATCGATATATACATTTCTCTAAATGATCAACATGATCGAAACCGTCGTACACAATCTGTACATGCCTTCTGTCGTCTGATTGATAGTTTATATCTTTTTAGCAAGTAAAAGGCCTTTAGTATGAATGTAAAAACATCTGGTTGTGTGGTTCAGGTGTCTTTTTGCTGTGAAATCTCTGTGAAATTTTTATAAAGTAAACATAAGAAGAACTTTTATATTGTTAGTAATATTTTAGAATTCACACTTATTTTAATTTTTTTATACACTTTCTATTTAGTTATTTAAATACATTTAAAAGGCTATTTTATCTTTGTTATATTAAAAAAATATATTAATAATAAAATAAGGGCAATAATCCTAGAAAAGCCATTCCTTTTAATGAAATTGGGTAATTATAGTATAATTTCTAATGTTTGTTTCTGGCTTTTATTAAAATCATTTTTAAAACATTTTGTATTTATTATTTTAATTTATTATGTTATTTGTATTTATACATCTTTATTTAATTAAATATGTTTAGAAGACTATTATAAAATTATCTTTATTATAGTAAAAAATGTTTTGTGTAAGTAGCCTGTTATTCTGTTATAAAAATCTCACTGATTTATATTACAAGCTATCAGAATTTCATCTTACATATAAGATATAAATATCAGCATCTGCTCCAAATTGCATGTTTTTGCTCAGTTTGAGCCACTGTTTTTAATCCTCCACAATATGAGCTCCATATTGTCACTATATCACACTATATGAGCTATAAAAGACTGATGTATCTGACTGATGTATTTGTCCAAAGGTTCAATAATCTGTTCCAATTAAAAAAAAAAAAAAATAAATAAAAAAAAAATATAAATATATATATATATATATATATATATATTCTGACTATTATTTCATATGTCAGGCTTTAGAGGGTTATTAAGACTCACAGGCCAGTCATTTGTAATATTTGCTGTTCTTGACGGTGGTTGGTCCTGTTTCAGGCACTGGCAGGATCTGGGTTACCTGATAGTGTACGTGACGGGACGTCCAGACATGCAGAAGCAGCGTGTGGTGGCCTGGCTTTCACAGCACAACTTCCCTCACGGGATCGTGTCCTTCTGCGATGGGCTCGTACACGACCCCCTCCGACACAAAGCCAACTTCCTCAAGTGTCTCATCACAGAGGTGAGAATATATACAGACGCCTCCTTTTCTGTAGCACAAGGGGATGTGGGTGATACAGTACTATCATTTACAATGCATTAACCCTAAATCAATAGAGATATTTATAAAAAAAATACATAAATCCATGATATTGATAACATTTTCGATCAGGTGTTTGTCGCTAAAAAGTCTTTGCGTTTGAAACAAAATCCAGAAAAAATTTAATGGAAAACACAAAATTTGGGAAAAATTAAACTTTATGGCGATTTCATTGGGGAGTGTAAAATGCATTTCCTTCCTTATTAATGGTATGAAATAAATATTGCCATAAATAACAAATGATGTGGAAAGAAATATTGTGATTAATATTTTTGGCCATATTGCCCATATCGTAGTACAGATAGTATGCTAACTGGTATGCAACCGGTGATCAAAACAAGATGCTTAGAGCATAATAGAACAAGGAGGGTGTTTAGACGGATATTAGATGTATAATGTGTCAGTCTTGGCTTATATTTAAGTGAGATGTCTAATTGAAAAGCAGTTTGATCATGTTTAAAGATCATCCTGCTCTTTTGTAGGCACATATGAAGATCTTCGCTGCTTATGGCTCCACTAAGGACATCTCTGTGTACACGTCACTGGGTCTGTCGCCATCTCAGATCTACATCGTAGGGAGACCAACGAAGAAAATGCAACACCAGTGTCAGGTATCCTTACGCACAGTTTTTCATCTAAACCTTTTAGTTTTTGTGCATTTTCACTGAGCTGTCGCTGTCTCTCAACAGTTCATTGCCGACGGCTACGCGTCTCACCTGTCCCAGCTGGAGTACAATCAGAGATCGAGACCCGCTAAGACCGGCAGCACTCGCATGGTCCTGCGGAAAGGCAGTTTCGGGCTTGGCGGCAGTAGCGATTTCCTGCGGAAGCGCAATCACCTGTTGCGCACCATTTCCTCGCAACCCACATCCTCCACGCCGCCCGTGCAGATAGGACGTCCTGAACGTGCGCAGAGCCAATCGGAATGTGACCGCGAGCGGGCAGAACGTGCCCAGAGGAGCATGAGCATCGCTGCCGGCTGCTGGGGCCGAACCAGCAAACTAGAGGGCGGAGCCCTGAGCCCAAAATAGGCTCCACCCACCAGGTCCAAATTATGGAGGCACTTCGTTCTGGAGGCACATGGGGCTGCAGGATCGGACACAATGAAATCTCACAGTATTACAACAGACTCTGTGAGCGAACCTCACGGCATTACTATTGTTGCATGGGAATTGTTTTCGTTCATGTTTCAGTTTTTTTAGTCCGGCAGCCAAATATTTTCCAGAAATCTAGCGCCTTACGCATGGCTCTGGGTCGTGGCCCTCGCCTCTGACTTGATTGAATGTACTGTTGGGACTGAAAAACGGATCGTTGGGTGGGTATGGACTTTTCCCGCTTTTCCTATAATTCCCCTTCCGGTGTCCGCAGAGATTCCCACACATGTAAATACGTGCCTCCTCTTACCTGCTCAGGGCAGCCTTGAACTCGAAGAGCTGATAAGACCCAGAGACCATTTCACATCCCTCTTCTCATTGGTTTCTGTTGGGCCGGCCCATATCGGCAGCCTCTCCGAGTCGAATCCCAGCAGCATTTGGCAATAAGGATCAAATCATGTCACACCAAACTCCGTCTGCAGGTCATCAGAGGCCTTAACTTCTTATTCAGAGCACGAACGAACTCTCAAAGGAACAGCTATCCCTTTACAAGGCCATCTGCTTGCAATACCTCCGGGATGCCACCTCGACATGGGCTGCTGGGTCACGTTTCTTTCCTCCTTGCTGTTTTGTTCATTTCTGAGCCACCAAACACGATCGTAAGCACACGCCACAACTGCTGAAGTAAAACTTTTCCGCTGCTGCTGTTGCTGTCGACGTGGAGAGAATTTCCCATCGAGGACGCGCCGTGCAGCTCGCTGTATTTGCATGACGACAACGGACAATTTTTCCAAGATTTCGCTCAATCATTTTCTCTCAAAATCCTTTGCACTCAATTCCCGGGTGATCGGGGAGCGATTCGCTCGATCCCGCCGACGGCCAAAACGATTCATTTCGAAAGCTGTAGTTCTGCAACTGCATAACCTCATTGTTTTTTTGCACTAGTGGAATAGTGGAGGTCCTTGTTACCATCTCATGTCGCTACATAATGTTTGTGTGTAGTACATGATCCTTATTATTTATGGCAGGGTATTTTGTGCGCATATGCACGATTATATATTTCTCTGATATATAGGAAACAGCGAAAAAAAAACACAAGAAATGTGCCAAAACCAGGCAGATCATTGGAACCCGAACACGTCTGACGTTTCCAGAGCATTGTAGCAACGTTCCCCAAGCGTTTCGATGGCACATGTATAATGTTTTTAAGATTTTAGATCATTTTAGATCAACTTCAGTCCTTTAAAGTTCAATTCTCTATGATATTGTCCATATGTTCATATGTAAGTGATTGAGGTATATAGAAATTGTGCTTTTAATTTTCGCGATTTTAGATCGGACAGCATGACAGAGTCATGAAACCGTACGCGGTTTGTTTCTGTATCATGAACACACTGGAATAGCCATGCTGCATGTGCGGACTTGTTCTTCGAATCGAACCGGGAGGCTTCGAACGTGGCCTTCGTCCGGAGCGGATGTTCTGAATGGAACTTCAAACAGTGTAGATACTGTAAAGATGTAAATTTCACTAAATAGGATATGTTACGGTCAGAATTTATTTATTTCTGTAGCTCCATAAGATGATGGATATTTCAGGTTTCCATGTGTTGCTTTATTCTTTTGTCCAACAGTTCTGAAATGCTTCTTTTAACGGACCAATGATGTGTCTCCTTGTGCATAATCGTTGATAGTGTTTCCGTAGCAAAACTCTAGACGATGCCACCACCGCCACCGCACGGACAATCAGTTCAGCAAACAAACAAGGCAAGGAGCACACGCACCTACACGTGTACAAAAACGCTCTTATTCTGCAGACCTTCTGGAGACCTCATACTCTGGAAACCAGTTTATCGCATTGAAATTTCCACGTAATGTGAATCGGAATTGTGAATGTGGTTCTGTGATAAATTTGCTCCAAACAACTGAATTTAAATTGGTGCTGTACAACTCTGAAATGGCATTTGGACTGGTATTACTAGTCTTCACAGGTGAAGTTTTAATGTGTCTAGTTTGGTACTAGACATCAGGTTTCTCCATTGAATATGTTGAAAGGTTTATGAACTTGCACCACTGATATCTAGATCACCTTGGTTGTTGGTTTATGATTTGAATGTTAACCACTGAACAAATTCTTAGTCTGGAAATTGCAAATTTCCGTTGCGTTATTTCACACACACACACACTCTTGCCATCTGAACTGACCTGTTTTCAAGCTACTTTCCACCAATGTTGGGCAAGTTGATGCGCTCCATTGAGTTTTATTTCCAAATTGCAGATACATCGCAGGGAATCATACAAAATTGTGATCGACGTTCGGGCCACAGTTTTTACACGGCAAATATACGTTTAAACATCCGCGGCCTCGCTTGTAGGCCGGTGTATGAGTATTATATCCTCAGATAAACCAGATTATAGCCACTTTTGTACTTAGCATGTCACAGAAGAGCTTTCGTACACTTTCCTGTACTCTTCAATAATGGGCCACACTACAAACCTCCAATTTATAGTGATTACAAATATGCTGTTGTCTATATAGATCATCATATCAATTGTTACTACCAAATATTTAAATGATTTTAGCGTTAATCCCAAATCCCCAAATTTTTTTTTTTAAACTAACATCGGAGTATTTGCATATATTAAAAGACGTTGAATGCATATAAATACTGGTCAAATGTTGTCATCTACAGTATTTTTGACATGAAAATGCTGTCATGATTAGTGTGCAGGTGTTCCACAACACAAGCTCATTGGATGAAATAAATATGGCGAAACATCTCTGCCCCATCTTGTTTGTTGCCAAAACTTGCTTTGCAAATAATTTCAAATGAATCACTTTCCCAGCAAATTTTCGATGATGAATGGAGACGTACTGCAGGTTCATTTTACACTCCTGTTGACGTACTGATCTGGGCTGCGTTTCCCAAAAGCATCGTAAACCTAAGCTGATCATAGCTCCATTGCATGGTTCTATGATCAATTTAGGCTTACGATGCTTTTGGGAAACGCAGCCCTGGACTGACTCGCTCCTTTACAGTTTTCTTACCAGGTCGGTGGTTCAGTGCTCTCATATGTATAACTGTATGTACTGTGGATTAAAAACAGTTGGACAACTGTTCACGTCTTCTGTGATTTATCATGCTTTATCAATGTGTAAAAGCTCAGAAGAATTATAATTTTTTTATATACTTTTTTCTGTCTTTTGAAAATATGTAGTCAATTTATATTTATGCTCATTAAACCTTGTTTTTTTGCCTGTTAATGCAAACAGAATTTTTTTTTGCCAAAAATGTGTATTTTAATATTTGACTCATTTCCTTTCATAAATCTAATTTACACTACATAAATTTTTTTTTTTTTTTTTTTTTTAAAACTTTTTTTTTTTTTTTTAAAACAGGACAAAAATGTCCTTACTGAAGCCCATTAAAATATTTCATCCCAGTGCCATTTAAGCATACATTCTTTGTTAATATGCTTTCATTCTGTAGGCAAGGCTTCAACAATGCATACTATTATATTTTATTTTTTACATTTTTACTATTTGGTGAATTGGCATGGACGTCAGAGTATGCAGCTCAGTGGTAGAGTGCATGCATGAGGTCCTGGTTCAATCCCCAGCATCTCCAAGCAATGAAAATTTTGTAGCCTAATGCTTAGTTTGACTTGTAACCTAAAGGTCGTGGGTTCAAGTCTTGGTACCGGCAGGGATTGTAGGTGGGGGGAGTGAATGTACAGTACTCTCTTCCACCTTCAATACCACGACTGGGTGAGACCCTTGAGCAAGGCACTAAACCCCCAACTGCTCCCCGGGCGCCGCAGCAAAAATGGCTGCCCACTGCCCCGGGTGTGTGTGTGCTTGTTCACTGCTCACTGCTGTGTGTGTGCACTTGGATGGGTTAAATGCAGAGCACAAATTCTGAGTATGGGACATGCTACTTGGCTTCATGTCACTTTCACTTTTTTCACTTTCAGTGTTGGTGTGTGAAGGCTTTATTTATATATATATAGATAGATGTGTTCTAATACTTCACACATGCTTATGCTTAGCATTTAGTATTAGAAAAATATATTTTTTGCGTTTTGTTTTTTATTTAAAAAAACAACAACAGAAAAACAGTGGCATAATGTAAATAAACCGGCATTTAAAGAGTTCACATCCTGAAAAAAAGTATCCTTTTGAAAGTATAATAGTTATATCTTTTTGTCACAGGTTTTTCATAAACAACAAAGCGTAGATGTACGTACAATGTAAGTAAGAGATTAATTTCACAGTGTATACAGCTTCAGTGTTTATTTTTTTTTTTAATTTATTTTATTTTTTTTAGTCTGATGCACAATGGTTAATTCAATTCATTTTGAAGTGTGAGAGAAGTAACTGCATGTATTCGTCCCGAACGGTCACGGTACGGACGTCACAGTTCGGTTCGTGCAGTCAGACGATGAATACAGCGACGATCAATCCAGAATGGCGCACGCACGGTAATGCATCGCTAACTGTCACAAAAGGAAAGAGTAGAAGAAGAGACGATTTATGTGACACCAACCTAAAACGAGAACGGTGGCGAGTTCAGATTTTAAATCTGCAGTGTGCGAAAAATTTCGGGTTCTAGAGATAAACCGGTCGACCAGCCATAAATCGGAAAAATTCGTTTTTTTTAGTTTTATTTTGGCCTATCTCTATCCAGGAATTGCACACAAACTGTATGGCAATCGTTTACCAAAATGTAATTTGTGTGGAAATATTATGAAGTCTGCAAACAGGACGCTAACAGAGGATGCTAAAGAAGGACGCAAAGAGGAGAAAACACTGTACCAGGCAGATATAGAAAAATATCAATATTGAACTGGGGGAGGTGGGTTATATAAATGTATCTTTGAGGGAAACTTACTATCTTCAGAAAAGTTTTGATGGCATTTTCGTTTCCACTTACCTCCATGTTATGCAAATTAAAGTAGTGTTTATAGCGCAGAGCTGCTTTGTTTACAGCGGTAACCGCTGCTGTTCCATAAGCGCCACCTGCTGTCAGAGTATTATATTTTGTTAATATTTTGAGGACATTTTTGGTACCAAGTAATATGTGCAATAATAATGATCTATTAATGAACATTTAAAATATAATATTTTCTAATATATTTATTATTTTATTTCAATGAGTGCTATTGTCGCAATTAAAGTGTTGCTCACGTTATCTAACTGCAATTATAGTCTACCTATTATAACGATAAACTATCGTTTATATAATGTGCTTCATAAAATAAAAATACCACTACTGGTTAGATTCCTGAGGTTAACAAATGTGTTAAAATATTTTAAAAATCATGTAATTTCTTCAATGTACCAGCGAGTGTCCCTGAGAAGCACTGAAATGAATGGGCTTCAATGCTGGTACTCCACGTTCCCGTTACTTTTCAACGGCTCTGATCAGACCGAGCGCCACAACACTGTTTTAGCCAATCAGAAACAGGGGGCGTTTACGCTCATAATGGGGAGGAGTCATATGGAGTGGGGGTGGAGTCAAAGAGTGAGCGAGCGGGAGATTTGTAGAAAGAAAGATGGCTGAGGCATAAACAAAGAGAAAAATTGCAGAGGAATTTAAAAAGGATAAAAAGGGTTACGATCAGGCAAGTGTTTGGACCCGCTTTAATAAAAACTGAAAGCTTTTCCTGCGCTGGAGAGACGTTTAGCCAACGGGAAGTCGGACGGACGCCGAGGTCGCTTTGTTTCTGCTCAACACGTGAGTAGTGTTGCTTTTGCTAACTTTGCTAACTGTTGTTGTTGCTACTGTAGTGGCAGGACGGTTTTGAGTGTCATTGTTGGTCTGGAGCTCGTGTGTTGGAGACAACTCTTGTATACTCTTGTGGCATTGCTGCTTGATTGTTCATATGTATTATTATTTTTCTTGGCGCCTATAATTTGATATAGGATGCATTTGATTGAAGTAATTAACAGGCTAGCAAATTGTGTCTCTGGAAAATAATAATCTATGGCAGTGTTTCTCAACCAGTGGGTCGAGGATCATTCCGTAGGGGGTCGCGAGACTTTCTCTGTGTTCTCGGTGTTACACCGGCACAGTAAGTGCACTTCACAAAAGGCTCATTGAAACAGTGACCTCCAACGAATCGTATTTTCGAATGTCGCATGTTGAATCATTATTGCCGTAACTTTCTAACGCTGTTTCTAAACTGTCCTATCACAATAATTTATCACTGCCGCGAACGTCTCTTATTGGACAAGGTCCTACTCTCTTTACGTAATGTTACACACGCTAGCAGCTGTTTACCCCGTTGCTTGGTAACGACGGCGCAGGAGATTGCAATGCATTGCTATGCCAGACCTACTATACACAGCCACGGCCTGTTAGCTTGACAAAATGCATCCGTTTTTTAAAAGAAAAAAAGCAGAAGATTCAGAAACTCCTTCCACTTCAAAGGCAGCAAAATGTAAACAACGCAAGTACAACCCAGACTATATTAAATATGGATTCACTGCGTCGGACGAAAAACCACAGTGTGTTGAGTGTGGTGAGGTCTTAGCAAAGGAGTCCATGAAGCCATCCAAACTTGAACGTCACCTACAGACTAAACATCCAACATGTGTGGGTAAACCTGTGGATTACTTTGTACGAAAGCGAGACCTACTTAAAAGACAGCAAAGTAGTATTGTGTCGCTCACGACAGCTTCAAAAAGCACCCTGAAGGCAAGTAAATCAGTTTGTCTCATAGTCTGCCTAATTATTGAATGATTATTATATAGTGTTTTTGTGAAATTAATTATAATAAGCATATACGGTGTAGCCTAGGTCTAAAGAGGCATTTCAGTTATTTATTTATTTCCAGCCTTAGTGGGTCGTATGACTGGCATACAAAAAAAAAGTGGGTCGCAGTAGGCAAAAGGTTGAGAAACCCTGATCTATGGCATTGTATTATGTTGAATATCAAAGTTTTTTCGTGTCTGTTATTTAATTAGGTATTTATGGACACATCAATGTTGTTATATTTGTGAAGTAAAAGTTATAATTTTTATTTTGAAGTAATAAGCTACAATTAAATCCTTGGGGCAAGATGACCCACCAAGAACTGGCGCGGTGTTATTTTTAAATTTAACACTAATTAATAATTTAATTAATATTTAATAATTAGTGGGGTTATTATTTAATATTTACATAAATTAGGTGTACATTTCAGATATCGTCACTTTCATTAAAACCTATAGGTTAATTAAAAGTCAATTAATTGAATTAAATTTGCATGCTGCTATTATGGTCTTCAATTAAAATATGGCCAATTAAATATGTAAATATTCATGTGTCTGTATATAAGTTATAGAACAGTTTTATCTGAGATTCAGAGCTAAATTATAGGGGGGTAAAGATGACTTCAGAAAGTTGGCTGCATCATGTTATTTTTACACAGAGATCAGTACAGTAGCTCTATTAGTAAAACCTGTTGACTTTAGCAATCTTTGTTACATTATGTGCCAATGGTGACCATTCAAAAATACGTTTTTTTTTCTCCAAAGTTTGCATGCCTGTAACTCGAAGTATTAAAGATATCTAAATATGATCTTAATAAACATTTCTTTTGTAATCGTAATTTTTAAGGCCTTATATCATTCATTCAGAATGGTAGCTTGTTTCCCTCTATCAAGATAATTGCATAGAACATACCTGTCTAAGTGCTAAAAATGCACTGAAATAAAGTTAAGATTCTATATTTGAATCAGTTTGAGGGATATTTGGAAGAAGGGGTTTTGTTCATTTTTACAGCTTCTGAAGCTACCAAGAGTTCAGGTATGCAGTATCGTAACTAACATGTTTGAAACAAATCGCCTCATAAGGAAAAGTGGTTGCTCTCCCTACTCATTATATTCACATTAATAAACCAAATTTTGTCCCACCTGGAATTTCTTTGTTATTGTTATATGTGAAGCATAGTCATAGATCAAGTAGTATCCACTGCTGAAGGACAGAATCACTGATAGTACCTCAAACTAGGGCTGGGCAATATAGCTAAAAAATTTATCAACGATATAATGTTTCCTATCGTTCGGTATCGATAATTATTGACATTTTTTATAACCTTTTTTAAAACAAAGAGCAATAGAAAAAAATGTATAAATTTAACCACTGTATTTTTTAATTAACCCAATTTCTTGAGACAAA
>NW_015645567.1:1167423-1185259 GCF_001515625.1 Sinocyclocheilus rhinocerous | reverse complement strand
ATAAATAGCTATTAACTGAATCGCTGCATTATATTTCTCAGCAATGAGGGGATAAAATCGCTGTTTTTGAAGTAACTAAACTCAAAGAAAAGAACAGATGTGTCATCTTTATGCAAAGCGACCCACGTTTGTTAAATTGTACACATTTTTGGTGATCAAAAACCAATTTACTCCCGGGGCCATATTGACATTGCAATATCTCTGGAACTGAACCATATAGGGCCTTGAAAATGAAAATACCAAAAGGAAAGTTTAAGACCCAACATCTAAAAGGTCATTAAGATATCTTTAATACTTCTTGAGTTACAGGCATGCAAACTTGGGAGAAAAAACTTGCTTTTCCCCCATTTTTTTTAACTGTCACTGTTGGCATATAACGAAACCAAAGATTGCTAAAGTCAAATAATTTCACTAATAGACCTACCAATCTCTGTAAAAATAAAATAATGGTGCTGCTATCTTTCTGAAGTCATTTTTATACCCCTGTAATTTGGCTCTAAATCTCAGGTTAAAATTGTCCTTTTGACCCCCCTCTACAAAATAGTGAATTACTCGGTAAATATATATCCGTGACATGTAATATTTTGGCTTTCATCACTATACATGTTTGTCTTTATCTTTAAAAAAAAAATAATAATAATTTTTTTCGCTAAATAAAAAATTTAAAGCCAGGGATGGAATTAAGTGAGTGAGTGACGTGACGTGGCCAAGTATGGGGACCCATACTTGGAATTAGTGAACACACACGCACACACCGTGAACACGCACCCGGAGCAGTGGGCAGCCATTTATGCTGCGGCGCCTGGGGAGCAGTTGGGGGTTCGTTGCCTTACTCAAGGGCACCTCAGTCGTGGTATTAAAGGTGAGAGAGAGTGCTGTACATTCACTCCCCCCACCTACAATCCCTGCCGGTACGAGACTCGAACCCGCAACCTTTGGGTTACGAGTCCGGCTCTCTAGCCATTAGGCCACGAGTCATGACTTCCCCAATTGTTACCCAAAAACGAATTGCCCAATTATAAAGATATAATTAATTAGTAGGTGTGTAATGGTATGTGTTTTCGTACCGAACGGTTCACGGGGTAAATTCCAAATGGAAGTGTTCATCCCTATGCCCTACTCCCTTTGAAGGGCAGAGCCCTTGGAGTGGAGACTTTGGAGCGAGCAGGGCACGTGCGTGCCATTATGTAGCCGTTTGGAATGCACTTGGCAAAAGGAGCGACGTAATTTCCTCATTATCTTCAGCTGTTCCCGTGACAACGCAGCACGGTGTCCGTCAGCAGATGTCGCCGTTTTAATGGCATAAATGTCTTCATATATATTGGGGTTGGGCCGATAGACGATGCCATGTTAAGCTGACATCGTGATTAGGGCTGGGCAAAAAAAAAAAATCGATTTTTCGATTAATCGTTTTTTTTAAATAACGTCGATTCGATATCGATTCTCAAAAGCCGCGAATCGATCTTTTCCGGTATTTATTTCAACACACATTTAAAACAAGATCTGATTAACGTGAATCTTATCATTAGTCTTCTCCACTAGATGTCACCCTTATTTACCTTGCGCGATGTTACAACAGAAAGCCTGTCATTCATTCAGCGCTTATCATGGCGGAGATACTGTTGACAAGAACCAAGAACAAAGCAATATGCGTGATGTGCAATGCTTAGGTGAAATGCTATAGTAATACTATAAATCTGCGGAAGCATTTTTGACATCACGCATAAAGGCATCATGATTTCCGCAATGAATGAATGAATGGCGGATGGCGCGGCGCACTGTTTTGTTTACTATACATAGCATATTTTACATATTTTAAAAACTTTTAAAAACATAAAATGTATGTTTATTTGCAACAGTTATGCTAAAAAGACATTTATGCCATTAAAACAGCGACATCTGCTGACGGACAACATGCTGCGTTGTCACGGGAGCATGCCAGCTGAAGATAATGAGGAAATTACGTCGCTCCCTTTGCCAAGTGCATTCCAAACGGCTACATAATGGCACGCACGTGCCCTGCTCACTCCAAAGTCTCCACTCCAAGGGCTCTACCCTTCAAAGGGAGTAAGGCATAGGGATGAACACTTCCATTTGGAATTTACCCCGTGAACCGTTTGGTACGAAAACCCATACCGTTACACCCCTATTAATTAGTGATGCTTCATCCATTGAATTAATGTTTTTAATGAAACACAAGTGAACAAATCATTATAGGGATGCACCAAAACTGAAAATTCTGTATGCACTTGGCCGAAAACCGAAACTGCTTTGTAATAATTACTTATTTTATTAAATAATATGGGTAAATTAGGTAAGGTAAATTTTGTAAGACTTTTTAATTTAACTCAATAATTTTAATGATACTGAATTTAAAAAAACACAAGCCAATAAAATAACCACACTTTTATTGAAAGTAACAAAATTGGACAGAAAATATTTTAATATTAAATATCAATATATTTTTATTCAGTTTTTTTTTTTGACTAATTATCCAAATAACGTATAGTCCTACAAAACTATTATAAATATTATCAGAGCAAGTGAGCAGAGCATAGCATCAGGAGAGGGTAGCGTCATTTTACCAGCGTTGCCCAGTGCAGCTGTTCTACACCATATACAGCACAGCGCTACTGCAAACAGGAACAAATATACTACATAGAAATTTCCTGTTGGCATGTAATATGAGCGGTTAAGGCTAGAAGGGATACAGCTGCGGCTACTGGGCATACGCACAACAATATAGTGTAATATTTGTCACGCTGAACAACAATAATTACTAGAGCCCGACCGATATGGGTTTTTTGGGACCTATATACAGTGGGTACGGAAAGTATTCAGACCCCCTTAAATTTTTCACTCTTTGTTATATTGCAGCCATTTGCTAAAATCATTTGTTAATCAGTAGCAAACAATGGAGCGCGCTCTGCTGGACAAACTAAGTAATTACACCATTTCAAGCATTTTATCTGCGTTATATGTTCTGTAAAATAAAATGTTCATATTGGCGGCGTATTAGCCAATACCGATATATCGGCGACAGGCTCATATCGGCCAATAATATCGGCTAAACGATATATCGGTCGGGCTCTAATAATTACTGTACTTGCATTATTGTAAGGGCTAGGTTTAGGGTTGGGGTAGGTGTAGAAGTTAATAAAACACAATCTAAAGTGTAGAAAATGTAATTTACTGTTAACTTCCAGCCGTAGCTGAATCCCTTCTAGCCACAACCTATTTGAGCGGAGCGTCAGTGACGACGTCTAGAGGGCGAGTGAAACCCTGGGTTGTTTAGAGGACATTTTCTCAAAAGTAAGTTTTCATTTTAGTCTTCTGAATAATAATACCAGAAGAATGACATCTTCGGATGGCTCTTTATTTTAGCAACGCAATACATTGAAACACTGTGTCCCGTACAGATCCAGATTCCCCTCGTCACACAAACTTCCAATATGAGATGGAAACAAAATCATTCAAAGCATTGACGGGGAACATTAAAAAAACACTGCTTTAATAAATAGCATTTAAAAAAATTAGACCGTAGCCTGAATGTTATAATGACCACTTTCACATAGTCCTCAAAATGTAAACAAAACACTGTATGGTAACAAAATTGTCCTTAATATATCTGACCTTCTCTGGTCTGTTCATCTGAGCTGAATTAGCATGTGTAGTTTGTTCACTGGCACGTTTCTCTCACTGAAATCTAGTAGTTTATTGTGAAGTTGTTGCAATAAGGCCTACATATGTATTTTGTTACAGTAAAGGCTCTTACTGGCAATCAAATATAAAAAAAATCTTGTATCATCACTGGTACACGTTATTAAATTCATCAGTTCCTGTAGGTCTCAATAGAGATCATCTGCATTGCAGTCATGCAACTTCTACTGTAACTAGGGATGCACGATATATTGCTGACCATGGGCCCATTTTACTATACAATATTTCCCACTTGCATATTTTTACTTATTTTACATGAAGCCATTTTTTTTAATGATCAAATTAATTGTTTGTGCTTCATAAATGATGCTCAGTGTGTTTCCATTTAAAAAAATGTTAGAGAATAAATAAAAAAAGGTAACTGACTTTTTATATAAAAACTTTTTTTTCTAGCAATTCTGAGACGTCTGAATTGCGAGCTGTTAACACTTGGTTCTCAGAAGAAAAGTCTGCATTGTGTGATACAAACATGCAATTGCAGGAGTAAAAAATCTGAATTGTGAGAAAAAGTTACAATTACCTTTTTTATTTTTTAGCGAGATTTCTTTGTTTGAGATTAACTCAGAAGTCTGAGTTTATATTTTTAATTTCTTTTTTCCCCCTCAGAATTATATGTTTGTATTTTGCAATTCAGAGTTTATATCCCACAATTCTGAAAAAAATTATGAATTGTGAGAGAGAAGAAAAAAAAGTCACAATTTTGTGATATAAACAATTTCGGGATACAAACTAGCCTAAATATAGAAAGTCCCGTGTTGGAAATGGAAAAAATCAGAATGGAGAGATATAAACTCAGAATTCCGTCTATATCAGTGCATCCCTAATTGTAACTATTTCTAAGACCGTATTCGCTCTTTTCCATTGGGACGGCAATAATCGCTTTTCATTACCTGGCAAACTGTTATGCAAGTAGATGAGGGGATATATATATACATCTGAAAAGCATGAATGAGTCCATGACATATTTACAGGCTTCACACACGCGGTCCAGTCAGATGATGCAGAGCTGGTTTGGTCATGCATTAGCTCACCGTACATCCTCTCATGGCCTTAAACTCATTCAGTTTAGTAAGAACTCAAATCTATACAATTAAAATGTGCTTTTGTCAGATGAAAGAAACCGACACATCACGTACAAGTTACACATGTAGGTACATCGATGAGCTGAGGGCTGATGGGATTGTTCTGCTGGTGCTGGGTGGTGCTACAGGGCCCGCGGGCGTTTGGGGTTGATCTGCTTACTGGCCTGTTCCTCTTCCTGAAGAGCCGAGCGGAAAGACTTCACTTTATCTGAGACCAAAGGAAACACAATTTACTGTGTGTCTCTCTTGACAAAGCTTTTGATTTGACATGAAGGAGAACAACTTTATAGGAGACACAGGAACGATGGGTTTGTCATACTGTTGTGTAGCCTGAGAGTCAATTGCTGAGAAAACGTGAAAACAAGTGAAACTGTCATGAAGTGTGTAGCTTATATTTCAGCCCAAAATCAGATGTATTTATTTTGTTTAAAGAAATTGAAGTCCACTCATATTTTTTACAACATATTTGTATATTTGAATGTAAATAATCTAAATTAAGAATTTTACAAATGATTATGAAGAGTTTGACTTTCATTTCATGTGCATTTGTATATATTTTTAAATAAATATGAATTTATATTATTACTAAATATTATAAAACTTTTTAATATTATAATAAATTTTGTAATTATTTTAATAGTAATTTCTAGAATATAAATATTCTATTATTTTTTTTTTTTTAAACAATTAATAAACTCATTACAATTCTGTGAAAAAAGTCTTTACGTAATTTAAAAAACCTTAAATACACAAAGTTTATTTTAAAATCATTATTTTTAGATGACATTGATTCAAACATTAATTAAAATATACCATTTTAAATGTCAGCATCATTTTTAATAATTTATTATAAATGAATTATTTTAGAATTTTATAAATGAGGAACCTGAATATTAATACACTGTTCATAAATATGTAATTAATTTTTACACTTTATAATTTCTAGAATAAAAATATATATTTTTTTACAAACATATTACAGTTTGTAAAACAATTTATAAACATTACAATTCTGTGAAAAAAAAATTTGTAATATACAAATTCTACACATAGTCTATTTTAAAACGTAAGTCTATAATAAAACCATTTTTGTATTATGACATTACTTCATACATTTTTTTAAAATAGATGACAATTTTAAACGTCGGCAGTGTCATTTTTCATGTATTATAATAAAAAACAATACTTCATTCATTTGAAAATTAATTTACAGTAATATTTCTGGGGAGAAAGTTATAAATTTTCCTAAAAGAAATTCTAAAAATAAAATGTATTTATTTTTGTGTCTTTTTCTAATTAATATGGACCACATTTAAAACTGACATCTTGTAGGCTACTCCAATTATATGATTCTAATTCCAGGTTCTTGGGGGATGACTGTGAACACACTGACCTCTGAGCTCGGTTAGCACATCAATCTTCTGATCCAGGATTTGCTCAAGCTGAGTGGCGTATGATTCCACATCATAATCGACTTCCTCCGTCATCTCCAGAAGAACCTTCTCATCCTCCAGCCAGCGTATGGACTCCTACAACACCAAACACACAGCATGACCGCTGTAATCCATCACTAACACATTAAAGCATAAACAAAATCAAGATATACAGTACAGTTCAAAAGTTTGGCCTCAGAGAGTGTGTGTGTGTTCTTTTAAAAGAAAGTTATATTTTTGTTACGAAACATAACTGCTTATATACAGTTACAAAAATTACTTCTGGATAGACAGATGTGCACAAACAATATATTAATTATATTTTTGTGACTAAATGCATAAGGGTACAATATAATTGATTATACAATAAAATGTATGAATATTATGGGTGTAACGGTTCAGTTCGAATAACAGCACAAATAAATGAGCAAATAAAATGTGTTTTTCAGGTGTTTAACAGTAATTTTCAGGCACAGAAATTTAAAAGTAAACAAATGTAAAATTAATAACTGCATATTTCACTTTATAAATCCTTGAAGTTACAAAAGCTATTCAATCAAGAGAAGTGAGTGATTTCCTTGTCGTTTGTTGTTTAACATTAAAAATACAGACAGCAGGAATAGACTGCTGTAAGACAAAAATCACAGATCCATTACACTGATATTGATACACATGCGTCGTCTTTCTCGACTGTTCACGTTCACTTAAGACATGACCAACGATGTTTGCAAGGATACTCGCAAAGACCTCGAATATCGCGATACGTATCGTGGGTAGTGTATCGCAGACTTTCCGGTTCGGTTTGAATATTGTTACACTCCTAATATGTACCTAGTAGGGATGGAACGATTACCGGTTTCACGATAAAACGCCCTGACGGTTAGTATTACCGTTTAAAATGTAATTATCATCAAAACCGTGTTTGATTATCGCGCTTTTGAAAACTCGCGGTAAATCCTGTCCAGCCAGCATCAGTCTGACGCAGAAGCAGCATGCAGTGTTGTTGTTTTTTTTTTGCACGAGACGAAATGGCGGAAGGCAGTGACAGCGCTCAGGAGATTTTTCAGCCATCTAAGAGGACCAAATCGGTGGTCTGGTCATATTTTGGCTTTTACAAGAGTCCTGAAGGCAATTTAATCGAGGACGGTCACCCTGTCTGCTGATCTTGCAAGAAGAAAGTCGCTGCAAAAGGGGGAAACGCATCAAATTTGCTCAGTCATCTTCGTGACCACCACCCACTGTATAGCGAATGCAAGGTAACTTTTACCTCAATACCAAAACTAACTGGGCAAATAATTGGACAAAAAATATTGATTAGAGATGAAATATTTCGTTATCTCTCTTGTAATTAACGCAAAGCTTCCGCAAAGAAAAGTTCGCAGCAAGTGGCTTTGAGCCAAGACGAACGAACGTTCAAACTATAAGGTTGACATTTAAGGGATAATGTATTGTATATTCATAGTTAACTTATTACACAGATTGTTTTTTGTTTACCTTTATGCTAAAAAAGTGCATATAGCTGCTAATTGTATTTGTTGTTTGTTGATTTTCAAATATAAAACTTATTCAAATGTTTTCAGTGTGTGTATCAGTTCTTTTTGAACATTTTCATCTAAATTTAACAAAACCGTGATAATATTGATAACCGTGATAACTTTGGTCACTATAATCGTGATATGAAATTTTCATACCGTTACATCCCTAGTACCTAGTACTCTATACTTCTAGAATGTATAGACAGATGTGTACAAATATTTTATATATATTTTAATTGCATGTATTTAAGACAAACTACAGTTGAAAAGTTTGGGTTTGGTATTTTTATATATTTTTTTAAGAAGATTTTTCTTCAAGGACATTAATTTGATCAAAAGTGACAGTAAAGACATTCATGTTACAAAAGATTTCCATTTCAAATAAATGCTGCTCTTTTGAACTTTATATTCATCAAAGAATCCTGAAATATTAAAATATTTAGCAGCACAACTGTTTTCAACATTGATAATAATCAGAAATGTTTCTTGAGCAGCAAATCAGCATATTAGAATGATTTCTGAAGGATCATGTGACACTGAAGACTGGAGTAATGATGCTGAAAATTCAGCTTTGATCACAGGAATAAATTACATTTTAAAATATATTCAAATAGAAAAGTTATTTTAAATTATATTTCATAATATTACTGTTTTTGATCAAATACATGCAGCTTTGATGAGCATAAGAGACTCTTTTTGGAAGCATTAATAAATCTTACCAACCCCAAACTTCTCAGCAGTATTGTATATTCAGATATATTTTCCCCGAAAACAAGTTTAATATCTTTTGTAGTTTTACTTCTTAAGCAAGTTGACCTTATTTGAAAGATATTTTAAGGGAGTTTAATGACACATACGCCTGATGGAATGTTCTCCTCTTTGTGGATAAGAGCACACACCTGAAACACGGCGCGGTGGTCCTCCAGAACCTGCTCCTCCATCTCCACCAGCTGAGACACCACCTCATGGAAGTTGAAGAGCTGCGGGGACACTTCCTCTTCCTGTGCACAACATCAACACAGCGTCAGGTTTTCATATCAACCCAAACAAGCTGAGGTTTGAGGGTAGAGCTCTTACGTTTTGTTCACAGAGCAGCTTGAGATCGTCTCTCTGAGGAGAGCTGCCCACTCCCCACTGTGCCTCCAACACGTCCAGCTGACTGACCGAGTGTCCGGCGGACCGCCCCTCCATCACCGCAATAGGGTCAATGCTCAGCTCCTTCACCCTACGGTCACAGACAGCGTCTCAATTCATCACGGCCAACATGTAACGGCATTTATGATGCAATAAACCAACAGAAATGGTAAATGTTACATAAACATGTTCATGCAGCATGATAATGACGGACTCCATCTGCTCTATAAGGCACAAGCAAACAAACCAACATGTTAGTGCAGCTGCAACACAAAATCAGTAAAGAAAACGCAACAAAAACATCCCTGAAATGTACACACAGAACATATAAATGATAAATATATCACATGTAAATATCTAAAATAATTTTGTAGAATTTTACAAACTCTTTATATATATATATTTAGACTATATCATTTTTAAAAAAAATTTTAGAATAGAATAGTGTATATATATAGTCTATAAAGATACAATATATTTGATTAAAAGTTACAAATTAGTATAGCTTAAAGAAGTATATTTAAATAAAAAATTATAGAATGTGGGTGTGTGCAAATATATATATTACATGAATTATTTTTAAACATTTGCATATAAACAATATAAATAATTTTAAAAAATTAATTTGCATATATACTATAAATAAAAAAAATTATATAGTGTATAAATACATAAAGGTACAACATGATTGATTATAAATAATTTCAGAATTTTATAAGGACTTTTAACAAGAAAACTGTACAATTATGAATATGTCTATAAATCTAGAATGCATAATAAACCACAGTGAAACCATGAGGTACTCGACACAATAAACCAACAGAAATGTTCAATGTTACATAAACATGTTCATGCAGCATGATAATGACGGACTCTAAATGCTCTGTAGGGCACAAGCAAACACAAACCAACATGTTAGTGCAGCTGCAATGCAAAACCATTAATGAAAACGCAACAGAAAACAGAAACATTTCTGAAAAATGGACTCAAAAAACGGGGGACAAAACATAAAGAGGCACATGAACTGTAATGGAAAAGAATCACTGGAAACACAGGACTGGTATGGAGGCTCTGTCTGAAGTAAGACAGGCTTGAAACTGGAGAAGGGCGAGACCTGCTGGGTAAGGTAGCAAAGTCATCGTACTCATAGGTAGGAGAGAGTTCGGAGCGCCCGCCTCCCCCCTGAGAGAAGGGAATGTCGGAGGGACTGATCCCAAACTCCTTCACTCTGAAGACGAGACGACAGACGGCCAGTGAGACAGAGAGACGGGAATTACAAACCCCTCCAACACATTATTTAAAAAATATGTGCATAATACACATTATAAAAATATCAAGAGTCTAGAATTAAAATGGTTTAAATTCGAATAATATTAATGTAAATGTATTCATTTGCACAAAAATTATATTTCTTCATAGAATGTGTATGCATCCATAGATATCTAAATTTTTTTAAAAATTGTTTTTAAATTGTTGTGCAAAATATGCATATAATCAATTTAAATTATAAAGATATAAAGAGTATAAATACATAAAGGTACATACAGGATTTTACTAATTAATAATAATGTTGTACATAAGGAATTTCATGTAAATGTATGAATATGTACATAAATATAGTGTGCATAATATAATTTATTTTATATATTTAAAATTATTCTGTACATACAAATATTCTATTTTTACATACATATTACAATTCTTAAAACTATGAATTTTATTTTTAATTTTCCCTTAATTACAGCCAGCAGATTTGTCTGGATGTGACTGTCTGGTTACTTGCATTAGAAACCTTGAAATAAACAGTGTTAAACAACATGCAGCTCATATCTAGATACAGTTATGCTCCAAACAGCATGCAGCATGTCTTTCTGTAACCGCAGCTGCAGTGTCTGCTGGGCTCACAGCCGTACCTGTTGGCGTATCTCAGAGTGTTTAATGTGTTTTCACATGATGCCATTCCAGGAGAGATTGTAGCGATCTATTCACAGAAGATCAAACACATTTAAATCATTAACACACACACAAATTACACTAGGTGTTGAAAATGCATATATGAATATAATCACAGTGTTCTTACCATACATGTTCTAGAGTTTTCTCCAATGAAGGAATCTCTCAAGACCTGCGTGAGTTTACTGGCTCGAAACGGAGTGTGTGGTTTGTTTCGACCCAAAGCCCTGATGCACTCCTGTCACACACAAATGTTCAATCAACCCAGATACTAACACGATAATACATGTTCTCAATTCACAGGTGTGGACCATCAAAACATGGGCAAATCAAATATCTGCAGGCCGTGTGTGACGATTTGAAGCGCAAACCTTCAGCGCCAGGAGACTTTTGTTGATCTCGGCGCCCTCGAGCCGCGTCTGTCGGTCAGCGCTGGACGTGTCCGCCCCTCGCTCGTTCCCCGCCAGGTCAATGAGAGAGAATTTACCGTGCATTTTGCCCCTCCTGCGGAGGATAATCTGAAAGACGGCGTGACTGCGGGACGAGTGAGCGTTAGCCGAGGTCTGTCCAGACGTCCTGAGGAAAACCACACACAAAAAGCATGATTAATACCAACTGTTTTTAAGAGTGTCACTGTCGGAAACTGATTATGAAGTATTTTAGATTATTACAATAACTTCAGAATATTATAAATTATTAATATAACATAATTAAAATAAAGAATTTGAACATGTATATAAATAAATATATAACATTTAATTATTATATAAATATTCTTTTTTATTTTTTTTTACAAACATGTTACAATTCTTAAAGGGGTCATATGATGCTTTTTTGAAACACACAGCGTCTCCTTGACATGGCTGCTTCAACACTAACTGCGGTTACTGAAACCATGCCTTCTTTCTTTGCGTGCACATTTCGGCATCATTATGCTAATATTTCCACATAGTGATGTAGATATGTGGGGGCGTGTTAGAATGAGCCGTTTTAGGGGGGCGTGGCAGAGTCTTAACTTTGATAAAGAATATCTCTTTGGTTTTGAGACTTTAGTCGTTGCAACTTCAGGGATCTTATCTATGCACAATCAGCTTGTAACACCCCAAAGAGAAAGGAAAACTTGAAATCGCATCATATGACCCCTTTAAAACTGAATTGTATTTTTCAATTCTTGGGATTGGTGGCACCTGCAGCTGTTGCCCATCTCGATGAGTTTGAGCACGTCCTCTGTGCATTTGACCTCTCGCTCCTGCAGTCCGACCACCTGAACCTGCTGCTTCCCGTCTTCAAGAACTCGCAGCTTCGCCTTCCTGTTCAGAAGGTCAAACACCTGCAACGGCCCACATTTGACTTCATGCACTTCATGAACAGATTAACTCATTAATTATTAATGTGAACTAGGAAACTCGCCTCCCGCTGTAGATTAAAAAAAACACACACCTGAAAATCTAACTAACTGAAATAAGTTAATAAGTTCAAGTACTAAAAATTACTGAATAAAATAAATTAAATAAAAACGGAAATAAATTAAAGCTAAATAGAAATATAAAAACTAAAAAGACAAATGCACTTTAAAATTAAAATGAGTGAAAATAAAAGGTCATTCGAAATGTTAATATAAAATACTAATAAAATATGAATATAAAAATACTAATTATTAATGTGAACTAGAGAACTTGCCTTTCCACTGTAGATTTCAAAGAGCATGATAACTAAGAACAGAAATAATATAAGTTTAAGAACTAAAATTACTGAAATTAAATTTAACCAAATAAACAAACTGAATAAAAACTGGAATCAAAATAAAGTTAAATAGAAATATAATTTTTAATAAAAAATGCAAATGTCAAAAACTAAGAATAACTAAACTAAATTGAAAATATATCCAAATAAAAGCGTATTCAAAATATTAATTAATACTATAATATTATAGAAATAATACTACAATAATACTGCTATTTTTATAATAATAATAAATATTTTATAATATTTATTACATTCATTAATCATGTGGACCACAGAACTTGCCTTCCCGCTGTAGATTTCAAAGAACGTCGCGTACACCTGAAGATCCAACTTCTTGTAGTTTGGTTTTTTTAACATGAGAAAAACATCCCGTGCTGAAAGAAAAGCACAGTCAAATTGATGAAAATGATCGCTCAATATCTGAACAGAAAAACAGCAGGTCAGACACACACCAGCAAGAGCGTAGATCCCTTTAGAGCAATCCTGGTTCTTCCCAGAAAAATCTCCTCCCATGGTCTGGAATGAAGGGAAAATCGATTATGACAAATAAAGGATCCTCTGGGAAGATCTGCTCCTGTAATGTGATGTCATCAGCTTACATGAGTTTTCCCGCTGCCCGTCTGACCGTAAGCAAAGCAAGTGGCCATTCCCCTCTCAAATATGGTCTCCACCAGCGGCCGAGCCGTGAACCTGAAACACATCACACTCGGAGACTTCACTTTATATGACAAGAGGATTAAAAACAAAAAGACAATATGAAGTCTTTTTACTCATATATCTCTGATCTTAGTATTCATAAATGTACACTATTCTAGTTTTTAAAAAAAATATTTTTTCCTCAAAATGAAATTACTTTCTGTCTCTAAACAGTACAAGGCTGAACAAATTATATTTGATTTATTTTTTAAATATTAATATACTTATAATATTTGTTACTTCACAAGTGTGAGACCCAACAAATTATACTTATATTTTTTATATATTCATATATTTATATTTTTATAAAAAAATATATATATATTTGTTACTTTTTACAGTGTGAGACTGCACAGGTTATTTTTTCTCTCGTCTTTCCTTTTTTACTATTTCTCTGTAAAAAAACAAACATCTGACCTGTACACCATTTCGTTTGTGGAGGTGTGAAAGCGTAAAAATATGGTCTCCACCAGCGGCCGAGCCGTGAACCTGAAACACATCACACTCGGAGACTTCACTTTATATGACAAGAGGATTAAAAACAAAAAGACAATATGAAGTCTTTTTACTCATATATCTCTGATCTTAGTATTCATAAATGTACACTATTCTAGTTTTTAAAAAAAATATTTTTTCCTCAAAATGAAATTACTTTCTGTCTCTAAACAGTACAAGGCTGAACAAATTATATTTGATTTATTTTTTAAATATTAATATACTTATATTTCTATAAAAATATATTTATATTTTCTTGTCTGCTAATGTTACCAAGGCTGTGTAGGCAGAGAAAACAATATTATCAAATTAGAACACAGTCTTATTTTCAGAAATAATTGCATTTTATATTTTTATAAAAACATTATTTTTTATTGTTAATTTTTTTGTGCAGGACTGAACAAATAATATATTTTTTTTAAATATATTTATGTTTTTATAAAAAATATTATATATTTGTTACTTTGTACAGTGCAAGACTAAAATTATATTTGATTTATTTTTTTAAATATTAATATATTTATATTGTGAGACTGCACAGGTTATTTTTTCTCTCGTCTTTCCTTTTTTACTATTTCTCTGTAAAAAAACAAACATCTGACCTGTACACCATTTCGTTTGTGGAGGTGTCGTCGAAAGCGTAATCGAAGCGGAACGTCTGGTTCTCCAGGTATCTGGTTAAATCCACTTTCTGCTTGGGCTCGTGGACCATGACCACGTCTTTACTGGGGATGGTGATGACGTCCAGATCCTTCACGGTCAGCTCTGAGTCAACACACATGATGAGCTGCATCACAAACAACACACCAACACACTGACGATACAGAATCAAAAACTGTCATCCTTACCTTTCTTGTTCAGTGGCCGCGTCCGCACACACACGCATATCCTGTGGTCCTCAATCTGAGAGCATATACATATTATTAAGACATATCTATTAGAAGAACAACATCCAACACAGCTAATGCATCACATGGAGATGAAATAACTGTGGAGCACGTGATGGTGCTGATGCAGTTCTTCACCAGATCTGCAGTGGTCAGCGGTCTGTAGTCCAAACTCGCTCTGAAGTCTCGGATCATGCACATGATTTCATAATTAGGGGTTGTGGCATCGACCTCCTGTGTAATCAAAAACTCACAGTTAATACAGCAAGAGCTTATAACATAATAATATCACATTCTTGAGATGTTAAGTCCTCATGTTAACAGTCAGGACATTTTTTTTTACTAATTTGGATTAGAAATGCAAATTCATTTAATTACTAAGATGATAACTAGATGCTAACCACTGAGTTAAACAAGTAACAGTAAGATCATGTGACCAATGTTTGGAACATTTAGGATGTGTTCAAAATGCAAGTTTATAACAAAATGAACACTGCGGAGTGTATACCATATACTGCCTGATATTTCTATAATGAAACAATTATAATAAATAAAACATTAAATAATTTATTCTAACCTTAACATTAATTCATTTTGCAGACACCAGTGTTATTATGTCATTATAGTTTTTATTAATATTTTCAACTACTTATTTTTATAATTTCTGTTTTAATTTTAATTTTATTTTACTTTTTTAAATTATTTAAATTTTAGTATTTTTTGTGTGTTTTTTTAAATGTCTATGTGGTCTTTATTCATTTTTAATTTCAGTTTTAGGTATTTTAGTATACCAAGTTAAACTAAATGAAAATGAGAAATGTTGAGTAATTTCTATTCATTATTCACTAGGTGAAAAAAAAAGTTTTTATTTTTTGTTTTTTTAATGTTTATTTTATTTCAAGTAACAAAACTGTTTTCGTGGTTTTGTTTAACTATAATAACCCTGGTAGATGCTTTAATTGAAAGCGACTTAGAAATGAGGAGCATAACATGCAATTTATCACCAAGCCAACAATATTCATAGTATATAATAAATAAATAAACATATACAATTTTATAATTTTAATATGCAATAAGCAACAAATAAACATTACAATTGCAATGCACATTATGCAATAAAACACAATACATTATATATATATATATTTTTTTTTTATATATATATAAATTTATAATTATAATATGCATAAAGTAACACTAAAAGTTTCAAATAGTAGTATGCTACATTGTTGTGAGTACACTAGTATTCCAGTGTTTTCTGTCACCTGCGCTCTTTTCTCTCTCAGCTCCTGCTGCTGCAATCGTCTCTTCTCCCGCTTCTCTTGAAGTTTCTCCACTTCCTTCACGCAGTTGGACTTCCTGCGAGCTGCAGACACACACAGAAAACTCTGACACTGGAAACAGACTCGATATTTAACAAGCACTTACATTTATCATTAATAACACTGATCAGCTACACCCGATTCCCTCACTGTAACAGGCATTTTGTGTTACATAATTCTAAAGTCAGTGTGAATTAGTTTGTGTTCAACGTGTTTGAGTGATTCCCTCAACAATGGCAACATGAGGACTCATCTCTGGAAAACAACACTAAATGCTGCTTTTGTACTGGTGTGACGCGCTGAGAGCTCTGCAGTCTCTCCTCTTCAGACATCACACACCCTCAACATCATTACAACTAGGGCTGAACGATTAATTGCATTTGCGATAATATCGCGATATGAAAAAATTAGATTTTTCAATCGCAGAGGCTGCGATTACACGGTCACGTAAAGAGGTGTGTTCGACTTGAAGATCAGATCTTACTATACAATGATTTATAGCTTGTCTTTGTTGAATAATACAGAACATAAAGAGCTTTAAAAAAAAATAAAGGCATTTTAAATCGCAATCTAGGTAAAAAAAATCGCAATTAGATTATTTTCCAAAATCGTTCAGCCCTAATTACAACTACTGTTCAAAGGTTTGGGGTCGGTAAGATTTTTTATGTTTTTGAAAGAAATATCTTCTGCTCACTAAGGCTGCATTTATTCGATTAAAAATGCTGTAAAAATTGTAATATTTTGAAATATTATTACAATTTAAAATAACTGTTTTCTATTTAAAAATATTTTAAAATGTAATTTATTCCTGTGATCAAAGCTGAATTTTCAGCATCATTACTCCAGTCTTCAGTGTCACACGATCCTTCAGAAATCGTTCTAATATGCTGATTTGCTGCTCAAGAAACATTTATTATTATTATCAATGTTGACAATGTAACATTTTTGTGGAAAATTACTTTTGTTTTTTGTATTCTTTGATGACAGAAAGTTCTAAATAACATTCATTTGAAATAGGAATCTTTTGTAGCATTATAAATGTCTTTTTTATCACTTTTGATCAATTTAATGTGTCTCTGCTGAATAAAAGTATTAATTTCTTTTAAATTCTTACTGACCCCAAACTTTTGAACAGTATTGTGTGTATTGTATAACAGCTTGTGAGGTGTTGTGGTACCGTTCTGCAGCTGCTGTAGGGTCTGGTGTTGGATGGGTGGAGGCGGGACGGGCGCTGATGGAGGCGGTTCAATCTGTTGGCTCGGCCGCGCTCGAGTCGTACCTACAGTGACTGAATAATGGAGATCAAATCACTAACCACAAAATTCTGCAATAACACAAATGGAAATATGGGAATAATGTTGCGATCAATACTTGTAATAAATGAAAACTCTTCTGTGACATCAACTTCATGAGGTACATCCTGGGATGAAGGAGTATTGAAGGAGGTGTGCGCTTGTAAATGCTTTTCCTTCATTCAATTATTACTCTATCATAGACTTGTGCCGTATTCGGTAATTCGATATATCACGGTAATGAATATGCACGATATTGTTATCTTGGGCACTTCTAAATACCCTGAATAATTATTCATTCATCAATATTCATCAAATTATTCAGAATTTTGAATGCATTTTAAGAATACTTTTCCCATAAACTGGTCAAAATGCACAACAGCGCTGTATGCTGCGTGAAAGACACGTGCACTCTGATGTAAACAAGCGCGGACGTGAAGCACATGGCGGAACATGTGAGAGACGCTCTGGATGAAAGCGCACTTTCACTCTCTGACAGCAGATGCCGCTAAACTGCAGAAATAATAATAATAATAATAAT
>NW_015645567.1:1162986-1167387 GCF_001515625.1 Sinocyclocheilus rhinocerous | reverse complement strand
TTATTAATCTTAGGTATTCCAATATTTAATAGCATGTTGTTAAAATCGAAAGTTGCAACTGTGTTATTTAATGAGCTAACCTGAACTAAGACTTGTATTTTTTAAACAAGGATTAATAACTTCTGTAGCAAATGTTGCTATTGCTCATTGTGAATGTTAATGCATTAACTAAGGTTAACTAATGAGGTCTTATTGTAAAGTGATACCTATTGGTCTTTATAGTTCTTTTGCACTTTAATCTGTGTAAAACTTTTAACTTTATACATTTTTCTGTATTGCTTTATTGCATTTAAATGTTCAGTTATTTTTGTTATAAGAAAAAAGTTATTAAACCTGTTATACTGTATTATGACAGCACTTTTTTAAAACTTAATTTCAATATCGCGATAATACCGTATACCGTGATAAAAGCATTAGCAATTAAACGCAACATGAAAATTTGATACCGGCATATACCTACTCTATCAAGAACTTGAACCCGTAAAAAAAAAAAAAAATGTGTAGGCAAATTTGATCTATTAAACAATGTTTTCATTTATAGAATTTATAGATTTATAGAAGATTTTAATAATAGAAATATTAGATAAAATATAAAATTATTGACTTGGCATCTAACTGAAATAAAATAAATGTAAGTTGAAGTACTAAAATAACTAAAACTGAAATAAAAATAAATTAAAGCCAAACAGAAATATTAAAAACTTGTAAAAAAAAAATCAAATCAAATCAAAACTGAAAATACAAAAATAAAAGCGAATAAAAAATATTAATAAATATTATAATAGTATATAAATAAAGTACTAAAGTAACACTGATTTCAAGCCTTTACATCAAAATTAGGACTGGGCGATATGGCCAAAAAAATTTCACAATAAAATGTTTCATATCAGTCGATAACGATAATTATCGCGATAAATGTCATATATTTCTTTCTTTCAAGTTTAAGGCAGATTTCTTTGCCTGAGTGAACATTGTAGAAACCAGACAGTTAATTGTAGTTTTAAACTATTTTTTTTTTGTCAAAATTAGTTACAATATTGAAAACGTTTATTAAAAATATTTTTTCTACATCAAAATATGCATGAGTAAAACCCTTTTTCAGTCTTTTTTCTTAAAATATCTTAATAGATAAAGTTTCCTGACTTTGATGGCACGATGCAGACGTAAATTTATGTTCATTAGCAAAAACAGTAACATCTGTAAAAACTGTAACAAACTCATATTTATAGGGTAGAATTTAAATATTCTGACTGTTTGAGTTTGAATTTTATTAAAATTAACCATCGGTCAACCATAGTATCACACAATTAGATCATGATTACCAAAGGTAAAACCACACATAGCACCTCACTACCATGGTAAAATGTAAATATATGGTTTCTATGGTATTTGTATGAAAAACAGTAGCCTTAACACATTTAGTATAAATACAAATGCTATAGCTTAATATTCCATGTAAAAGCCTTCTGACGGGTTTGTTCCATGGCACAGTGTTTCTCGTGTTTGTCAGTGCTGTTGAGAACATCAGCAGTGGCTTTAAACCAGATCAGCGAGTCATTAGTGTTCTTCACTGAATTCAAGCTCTTCTCGCTGGATCTCACAGAGCGTTCTGCGAGTAAACGAGTCTGCTCGAGCTGCCGTTTGAGCCGAGCTGATAACTGGTCTGTGTGGCACCGATAACGCCGTTTCGTTCCAAATTTGACGCATAAACATTTTACCAAACATGTGTTATCTTTCTATCTGGAAAAATATATCGTGACAATTATCGTTATTGATAATTCTCTGATTTTGAACATTACTTTTGCATGACTTGTACATCATACCTCGATTATCCCTTGCAGGCGCTTCATTTTTCGGTGGCGCTACTGTCCGACGATTCTATAAATGATGAATCCAAGAAAATAAACATACTTTATATAATCCAATATAGCAAAAATATGCATCGACACAATAAAAACATTCACAGTCAATTTATGCCACATTACCACCTACTAATCGCTACATTTATACAGTAATTTACCACGGTAGTTTTATAATCCACGAAATTATAAATGAGTAATACAACTGGTTACATTTATATAATATACTATATAATATAATATTATATTATGTTTATTATATTATATTATGTTATATATACAGTACACTACCGTTCAAAAGTTTGGGATCAGAACGATTTTTTATGTTTTTAAAGGAGTTTCTTATGCTCATCAAGGCTGCATTTATTTGATCAAAATCTAATAATAAATCAGCATATTAGAATGATTTCTTAAGGATCATGTGACACTTTATACTGGAGTAGTGGCTGATGGAAATTCAGCTTTGCATCACAGAAATAAATTATATTTTAAAGGATATTAAAATAGAAACCCTTATTTAATATTGTAATAACATTTTGCAAGATTACATTTTTTTTCTGTATTTTTGATCAAATAAATGCAGCCTTGATGAGCAGAATCTTCTTTAAAAAACATTAAAAATAGTTCTGATCCCAAACTTTTGAACGGTAGTGTGTGTGTGTGTATATATATATATATATATATATATATATGGGTAATCTCCCAATGCAGGATGCCACAAAGCAAGTTATTTTAGTGTTTTGTGTGTTTTACGACTAAAAATGACCCAGCCTGTATCGATTTCACTGTAAAAACTGAAAACAGTATTTTATGACTCCTGTCTAGAAATCCATCTGAGAAGTTATAAAAGCCATATTGAGTGCGCTACAATCCTCTGTCTGTCTGGTGCTGTGCTCGTTCCTCCTCTTGATTATGTCTATTAAGGTGTAGCGAAACGGACACAGACCTTGTTTTGGGGGATCTTGTTGATTTTGATGGCACTGGACACAGGAGGTGGAGGGGTTTCAGGACTTTGTGGGATTTCCTCTTCAGGTGCAACGTCTGGATTTAGTGCAAATATGCTCTCTAGATCGATCTGTTCATGGAGAATGAGAGCACGAGCATCAGGCTGCCAGTTTCAAAAGCACTTCTACTCGCGGCACACGAGCGCACAGGATTTTCCACAGTTGTAAAAGCTGCTAAAAATAATCCTCCCACAGGACACAAAACGAGATCTCAGTATCTCAGCTGTTTCTCCTGGACAGCAATGAGATGAAATAGAGACTCCTATGAAGATCAGAAAGTGCGCTCAGATTTGCCTTAGAGATCTCAATATGAACTCAAATATTTCTCATCAAACTCTTTCAGGACCAAATGATCTGAGCTGCCATCCACATTCATTTTACCCCTCTATTTCTCATGAGGACTGGTTGGAGAAACATCTGCGATTAAGTTGATAGTTAGCTATGAAAGAGCAACATATGAGCAATAAAACCTTTGTCTAGGTTTATATTCCATGCACAGCATTTAACAACTCAAGACCACTGATAACCCTGGAAGCTATTTAAGGCAGAGGTACAAAAGCTGCTTTAGAATAAATCTCCCTTGATTCTGACACATCACTGTTGTATCTGTGTGTCTCTGTTAGAGATGTGCAACTACAAAAACAAATATCCATGAATGAAACATACAAGCTTTTGTCTTTAGTGCATTATGCCAATATGACAAACATACTGAATATGACTATCAGACATTCACCTCTTTCCCTTTTGTGTCTCCGTTTTCAATCCACTCCACCGTTACGCACTCATTGTCTTCGTTCAGTGATGTCACCATGGCCTGGTGGATTCTTCCTGAAATACATAAAACAACGGTTTACTGCAAAAAAATCTGCAGCTCTATGATAGCACTACAAACACTTCATAAAGCCTAAAAATAAAGGAGCTACATCAATGAATTAAGTATCAAAGGAAAGCACAATTAAATATTCCAGCCAATCATAATGAGGTTCTCTTAAAGGGGTCATATGATGCGATTTCAATTTTTCCTTTCTCTTTGGAGTGTTACAAGCTGATTGTGCATAGATAAGATCCCTGAAGTTGCAAAGACTACAGTCTCAAACCCAAAGAGATATTCTTTATCAAAGTTAAGAGTCAGCCAGGTCAACACCCGGTCATGCATGAAAAAAAATACCGTCATGTACCGTGAAACCGGTATAATTTTGAAAAATACCGTGATATAAATTTTTGGTCATACCGCCCAGCACTAAGTCTAACTAACAACCAAATTGTAGGGCCTATATTTGCTTTCCATACAACTCTACCATAGACTGATCAACTATACCATTTAGGCCATTGGTTAATGCATCGATTCACGTATGAACAGTTGACCCAAAAATGAAAATTTGACATTTTCGAAATTGAAATTTCAAATGAAATTTTGCTCACCCTCAGGTCATCCAAGATGTAGATGAGTTTGTTTGTTCATCAGAACAGATTTGGAGAAATGTAGCATTGCATCACTTGCTCACCAATGGATCCTCTGCAGTGAATGGGTGCCGTCA
>NW_015645567.1:1161764-1161893 GCF_001515625.1 Sinocyclocheilus rhinocerous | reverse complement strand
ACGCAGGCAGTGCGCTGCATGAGACAAAAAAGTAATATAGCCAAAACAACTCTTTAGTGTCTTTAGTGTAGATGCATGTTGATTTTATCAGACGATGCCGCGATTATAAATGAGAGTGAAACATGTATT
>NW_015645567.1:1154053-1161334 GCF_001515625.1 Sinocyclocheilus rhinocerous | reverse complement strand
TTTTCCCCATTCAAAACTATACGAGTGACACGTCTTGGGTATTCTGTAGTCTTTGCAATAATCCACAAGTAATCCACACCACTCCAGTCCATCAGTTAATGTCTTGTGAAGTGAAAAGCTGCGTGTTTGTAAGAAACAAATACATCTTTAAGGCGTTGTAACTTTAAACCATCACTTCTCTCCAAAATACGAGTTCATAATCCATAATAACGCTTCCTCCAGTGATAAAGTCCATCTCCTGTTGTCCTCTCACATCAAAATCCACCCACTTATTTGTTCAGAGCTGTTTTGGCTTGTAAACAGTGCTTGATCTGTGCAAATTTCTCTCATGATTCAGATGAGAGGACTTTTTTACTGGGGAAAGCAATATTATGGATAGAGGACTCGTTTTTTAGCTGGAAGCAACAGTTTTAAGTTAAAAGCATCTTAATGGATTTGTTTCTTACAAACATGCAGCTTTTGGCTTCACAAGACATTAACTGATGGACTGGAGGGGTGTGGATTATTGTGATGTTTTTATCAGCTGTTTGGACTCTCATTCTGACGGCACCCATTCACTGCAGAGGATCCATTGGTGAGCAAGTAAAGAAAAACTCATCTACATCTCGGGTGGCCTGAGGGTGAGTGAATTTTCATTTTTTTTATGAACTATTACTTTAAATGTGTGCTCAGGGCTCAAACCTGCCATCTTCCACTTATAGACCCCATGCTTGCACCACTACACCCGCATTGCATTAATAATTGGTTATTATGTATAATATTTGTATTCTATTTATTTGTTATTTTGCGTTTATTTATAATTAACACGTTTGGATTATTAGCCTACTTACTATTGCATTACAGTTTCAAGTTAATTCTTTGTCTCATCTGTAATTTACATGGCAGAAATTAAATTTGGCTTACCTTTATACTTGTAAATTGCTGAAAGGACAATAAACTAAACTAAAACACGTAAAGTTAAATACAGCAGTACAAACGAGTTTTGCAGGCGATGTCTGCGCGTCTTCCTCAGGGATGATGCTAACAGACTGCGAATTTATTAATGTACTATGGCTTGGCTTGGCTTATAAATATTAATTACGTTTCCCCAGTACGCTTCTCTGATTGGCTGAAAGCCTCACATCAGCCAGTAGGCGTTCTGTTGACGTATTAGCTCATGACTATCAATTGGATTCCGCGCCTAGACGCTCCAACACGGTTACCAAGCAACGTCAGGAGGACTTCATTAATATTTATGAGTCCAACCTCCGCCATAGTAGCTTCGTAAATTCGCTAACAGGCTAGCATGAGCATGCATCCCAAAACCAGGCAATACAAAGACGTGCCAAGGACGGAAAGGCGTTGAATGTTTATGCACAGGCATTGAATGTTTTGTGCACCGGATGTCTTGCGTTAAACGGGGTTACCGGGTTAAACAAAGATGATGCCCCGACAAACTGCATCTCAACCTGATAAACCAGCTGCTGCTGGGTGTGACTCACCATCACTGCGCTTGATCTCCACATAAATGCCGATCTGGATCTTCCCGAAGAGAGCTTCCATGCCTCATGTGTGTGCCAGGATCTGTATGGATGTTTTTGAGCGGGTTTCACGGGAGAGGTTGATTAGCGGCAGGAGCGCAGCACAAACCGGGAGGAGGTCACATTAATATTTATGAGTCCAACCTCCGCCATAGTAGCTTCGTAAATTCGCTAACAGGCTAGCATGAGCATGCATCCCAAAACCAGGCAATACAAAGACGTGCCAAGGACGGAAAGGCGTTGAATGTTTATGCACAGGCATTGAATGTTTTGTGCACCGGATGTCTTGCGTTAAACGGGGTTACCGGGTTAAACAAAGATGATGCTCCGACAAACTGCATCTCAACCTGATAAACCAGCTGCTGCTGGGTGTGACTCACCATCACTGCGCTTGATCTCCACATAAATGCCGATCTGGATCTTCCCGAAGAGAGCTGCCATGCCTCATGTGTGTGCCAGGATCTGTATGGATGTTTTTGAGCGGGTTTAACGGGAGAGGTTGATTAGCGGCAGGGGCGCAGCACAAACCGGGAGGAGGTCAGGAGGGAGAGGATAAGCGCGCATGCGCAGAGCGCTCACACACCCTTCACAGAATGTCACATCAGCCTCTTTTGTCTAGTTGCAGTGGACACAATCTGTCCAATCTGGGGGTTTTTTTTTGTTTTGTTTTTTTTTTCAGCAAGATTGTTTTTAACAGACATTATTTTCAATAAAAATAATAAAATAAAAATGTATGATTTCTTCTTAATTAACTTTGAATGTATCTAATATATAATCTATTATCTTGCCATGAAATCTGTTGAATCGCTTCCATTTAAAAAATAAAATAAATGTTGAATATCTCATTCTTAAGGATGCAACAAATCATATTCACTCATTCAGAAATACACATGATGGCAGCAAAGGGCTGGTTTGCATGAAATGCACTAAAAGTAAAAGTAAAAAAAAACTATTAGTGGGATCTAAAACATTTTGAGGAAACCTCATTGTTCAGTGATTTATTATTTTACATCACTTTTAAAACTTAAGGAAACTACTTTTGTGTGAACAATAATCTATAAAATAAACATTTATGGATTCAGTGACTAAAAATATACACTACTGTTCAAATGTTTTGGGTCAGTAAGAATTTTTAAAGCAGAAATTAAAAATGTTATTCAGAAAGGATGCAATAAATTGATCAAAAGTAAGAGAAAATACTTGAATAATGCTACAACAGTTTTCTATTTCAAATAAATGCTGTTCATTTTACCTTTGTGTTAATCAATTATTATTATTATTTTTTTTTTAAATGTATCACGGTTTCCAGAAAATATGAAGCATCACAACAAATTTTTTTTGGAACAGTGATAATAATCAGAAATGTTTCTTAATCAGAAATTAGGCAAATCAGCATATCAGAATGATTTCTGAAGGATCGTGTGACACTGAAGACTGGAGTAATGATGCTGAAAATTCAGCTTTGATCACAGGAATAAATTACATTTTTACATATATTTAAACAGAAAACAGTTATTTTAAATAGTAATACTATTTCACAATATTAATGTTTTACTGTATTTTTGATCAAATAAATGCAGCCTTGGTGAGCAGAAGAGACTTTCAAAAAAAAATGTAAGTTTGAAAATTAATTAAATTAAATTAAAATACATTTTTCAATTAATTATTAAATAATTATAGGTCTATACTATATAATAGGCATATTAAATAGTGTTATTAGTAAACTTCAAATTGTTAAATATGTGTAAATTACATATATTTAATAATTTGAAGTTTACTAATAACAATATATAATATGCCTATTATATAGACCTAGATCTATTTATATATATATTTTTTTTCTTTTACATTACAGTAATGTAAAAAAAAGAAAAAAAGAAACATTATCAGCTCGCGCACATCAGCTATACAGGCGTTAATACTGAATGTTTAACATTATATTTATTGCATACATATACTTCGTAGTAGACATCCATAACTCCTTTCTGCTGTCTGTTGTCAGTGTTTCTATGTTTAAATATGGCGCTTATCACATGCTGTGTGGTATCGGCGTTTGGTATCGGGGCATTTTAACGAGTACGAGTACGAGTACAGGAGGCCAGTATCGGGCCCGATACCGATACCAGTATCGGTATCGGTGCATCCCTAATTTGAAGTTTACTAATAACAATATATAATATGCCTATTATATAGACCTAGATCTATTTATATATATATATTTTTTTTCTTTTACATTACAGTAATGTAAAAAAAAGAAAAAAAGAAACACAACTAGACCTGACTCTTAATTGTCTTGTGTGACCCTTTTGGGAATTTTTTTTATTTGTCACACTTTTACTTTACTGAGGCAGAAATCAAACAAGCACCTGAGAAACTCACATTTAGTACTTGGATTCAGTTTGAACCCTAATGCGTTATTGCATGCGATGTTTAAAGTGAACACTAGACGCAGGTCTTTTGAATGAGAAAATGTGCTGTACGTGTGAGCTGGAAACATCTGTCAGACGCAGACACTTCCTCACCTCCTTTGCCTTGAACTGTGCTGTCATTCTTCTGTATGATGACAATCCATTGGTGGAGATGAATGAAGCGGGCCGCTCTCGCTGTCAGCTGAACGCACCTCTTCAGTCCCGGGTGGGTTCGTCATCACTCTCTCATCATCTGTTTCCCCAGTAACAGTCAACCGGCTCTGTCACAGTCTCAGAGAACGTGTGCCGAGTTTATACAGGAGCATTGTTACCTAATGCAATAAAATGCATGCCATTTTAAGATCTTCTTATCTGTAGCACACATGTGATCTTACTTATCTTTAGATCTGACAAATGTTTTCAATTAGGCAACACTTTAAAAGCAGATTGGCGTTCGTCTCATTGCTCACTAAAGTCAGTGGTTCCTAAAGAACACACAAATGAAGGTAGAGTCGTGGCAGGTATCCCAGGTTTAATTAATGTCACGCAACCTCAGACTCAAGTGTGGAAGTCGCAGTGGAAATCAGGGGAAAGAGAGAGAATAAACCCAAAAGAGAGGTTTCATGAATAATGGGAGACGGCAGACGCGCGGCCCTTACTCCTGTGCACTGGAGCTGCAAAACACCCCAGAGATTCACCACACAACTTTGCCCTGCTCTCTTTGTAGATGATGCAGTGGCATCATAACTAATATGCTTTGGCCTCTCATACATAATCATACCGACTGTCTGTTTGAGGTCGGACCTGATAAAAAATACAACATGGAATAACAAGACTGCTCTCTGTTGTATTGAAAGTATTATATTATACAGTTGCTTTGTAAGTTTTACTTTTTGGGCCTCTTGGAGATTAAAGGAAAAAGTAAATTGATTTGGGCTCATCCTTCAAATAACAATAATTTTGTAAAAATTAACATTTTTTTCCTTGAGGCCCTAAAAAAAGCGTAAAAAAAAAGAAGAAAAACTTACAAAGCAACTGTACAAAATTATGATATATATTATAATCAAATTATAATTTTGTACAGTTGCTTTGTAAGTTTTTCTTTTTTGGCCTATTGGATATTAAAGGGAAAAAATCATTTTGACTCATCACTCAGTTAGTAAAAAAAAAAAAAAATTATATATAACATTTTTATTTGTGCATAACATAAATAAATAAATATTATGCACAATTACAGAAATATAACAGTCTGTACACACTCATGTTTAAGTAACATAAATGCATAAACGTGAGATTTGAATTTTATTTTAGACAAAATGAAAAATGAATCAAACTAATTTTCTGTGGTAATCAAAAACTCAACTATTGAACCCATGGCCTTTCTTCTGTGTGTGTGTAGGCTGTATATTGAGTACTTGACTTATAAACTAACCATATGGCACTCCGCTGTGATCATGTGATATAGTTTACTATACTCCCTCTTACAAAATATCATATTTCCTTATTGTTGCTGTGTCTGCTTTCGCTTTGTTCTGCGATGACAAAGACATTCCACATCTAACCCCTTTATACAGCCCATCTGAACCAAAGAAATGAATGTGTCACGCTAGAATTGCCATCATTCTTCTGCAATAAAAGAGGCTGGTGTCAGATATTGGCTTTTGTAAAGACCTAGACGTGTGTGTAATTTGACTAATGGCTTCTTCCCGGTCAGAATCTGCAATCGGCTCTACGTGATGAATACAATTAAATATCCCTCTGAAAATCACACCAAAATGTCACGGCCAATATCGTTATTTCATTGTGTTCCCTCTGATCTGGGTGTCTAGGGTGCGGGATGGTTTCTGTTTAGATGACTGAGGCAGTGGAGAGGAAGACAACACGCATCCCATGATGCATCTGTCTCTGAATGGAGCGTATTTACTTTCTTTCCACTCATTTTTCTTTTACACAGCAGGAGATGAATTACCCGGGGAATGGATTCGGATGCGGCGCTCCCTCATCCCGAGTCTTTTTCTTCTCCTGTGTGGAGATTTGACAGACGACACGCGGGCTGATCGGGACCCACAGCGAGGTGAAGGGCGACTGAAAGACTTCCTCCAGAGACTCTGAAGCGCAGAATGAGATTGTGTGCTGTGGAAAAAAAACGCATTTGTTTGTGTTTTCTCACCCCTGCTACCGGTGTGAGATTACAAAGGCCTCACGCACGGAAAGAGAGCAAAGGACATCACGGCAAACATTTGAACTCTAATATTAAACAGCAAAACTGAATGTCCCCGCTTTTATTTCAATACACATTTGCAGTGAGCCAGTGTTGGTCTTTTCTGTGCGCCGACTGATCACAATAGCATACTACTTTCTGCTGTATAGAGTAGGGATGTAACGATTCACTCAACTCACCTTTCACAAATTTGGCAGATGCTTTTATCTAAATCGACTTGCATTGCTTTTAAACTTTCTAAATTAAAACTAAATCTTTTCAATTCATGCATTCCCTGGGAATTGAACCCATGACCTTGGTGTTGCTAGCACCAGCTCTATCTTTTGAGCTACATTAAAACATCCGTGTAACATCATAAAAGACTCAACTAAGGACTGAAATAAACAATAACCCAGATAACAAAAACATGATCTAAGAATATTAACGTTGCTAACGTTCCTATTAAGTTATGAAAATGTTATTTCTGAATGTTCCAAACTTCCAGATTTTTTACAAACATTTTTCTTGGTTATCTGAACGTTAAAGAAACGTTCCATTTTAGAATTTTGCAAACATTACGGGAACAATACTTTTAAATGTTCTCTGAACATTCTGAAACAAGCAGTAACATTTTAAAAAATGTTAGTCGAACGTCCAACTAAAACATTTCAGTAAAAAATAACCCATAAGTAATGTTTTTGTGCTGACATTTTGAGAACATTATTGAAGACCAGATAACTTTGAACTATACTCTTTTCTATACTGAAATGGACAATAACACAGCTAACAAAAATATGTTCTAAGAACATTTTGCTAATGTTTCTATAACGTTATTTCTGAAATCGTTTGAAACATCCAGCTTTTAAAATTTTTTTATTTCTTGGTTATGCGAATGTCAAGGGAACATTCCATTTGATCATTTTTCAAATATTATGGGAACATTATTTTTGAACGGTCTCTGAACATTCTGAAAGAAGTAGTACAACATAATGTTGGACGAACATCCAACTAAAACATTTCAGAAAAAAAAAACCCAATTCCATCAACCATTTATAAAAAAATGTGACCCTGGAGCACAAAAGCAGTCTTAAGTCGCTGGGGTATATTTGTAGCAATAGCCAAAAATACATTGTATGGGTCAAAATTACTGATT